>NC_088718.1:4134000-4442000 GCF_963576615.1 Watersipora subatra
TAGAAAAGTATATTTTATGAGGGCTTTTAATTCTTACAAAATAAGTAGTGACATACTACAGAGTGTGTTGGCTCTTAGCAATTCTAAACATTCATTTAAGAATGGATATTATTTATAGTTGTTGTTGTATAACATGAAGTAAACTAAAAAGTACAATTCAGTTCACTATTCCAGATAATGCTTTTTAATTTTAAAATAGTCTACGTTTAAAAATTATTTTAAAACGAATATACAATCAGCTATTATATAGCTTTCTCTTAACTTGTTTAATAAATGGATTTAATAAAATTCATAGCTACAGTACGATGTATTACTTGCATAAATTACTTCAACCTTTCTAAGTAGTTATAAACCTTTAAAAATTCAACTTGGAATAACTATGTTTTAAATTTCATGACATTTTTTAAAGTTTAACTTGTTTATGCTGTTATGAACATAAATAGAGCATATTGTTTCAGTTTTATTTGAGTTTTAACTTTGTTTTTGCGTAACCCGTTGACAACCTTTAAACACATAACATTCTTTCACTAAGCAAAGGTTGTGAAATCAAGGCATTAGATGTTCGGAAGGCAGCATCAATTACTTAGTATTATTTTAATCAGACAAAGGTAGCTTCAGCAGTCAAGAATGCATAGCATGAAAACCTAAAAATTAAATCCTTACATAACCATGACACAAAATCTTTTTTCATATCATAGTTGAACATATTTTTTGCTTTGACATTTTCATTGAATATTAAAAAACTATGTTTTTCACAAATACGTAGCTCAATTATGTTTAACGAAAAGAAAAAAAACAAAAAGGAAGGAGATAGCAGTTCCTAGAAAAATATGTTTGTCTACATAGCTCACGGCATTTGATTTATGCAATACATTCAAACGGGTATTAATTTTCATGTGTCGGACGTCATGGTGTGAATTTTAATGAAATCAGCAGATACTAATTCAGATTTTTAACGTTAATTTAGATTAGCAAAAAGCTGTTGTGAGTTAAAAATACCTGTTAAGATGTATGTAGTCAGTAGAATGATTGAAACCTCTCCTCTGATCATCATCAGCTCCTAGCCTCAAGTAAAACAGCTTTTACATTGCCGATTACTGCTCATTAGTTCTGAGAAAATAACCTACTGATTTGTTTAATGTTCTATATGGTCGTGTCTAACTATATATTTTCTTTATGTATATTGATCACTGTTTTCTATATGCTTAAACCATAGTGTTTGATGTACAATCTGTGTTTTCAAGCTTTTTGTATGTCCAATACTCTTATAACCTTTCACGCTTTCAAGGTCCTTGGGAGTTTACAAACTTGGAATAGTCTTGTGCTTTTAGCACATTTATCACTTCTATTTCTGACTATGAAAATGAGGCATGTGTCAACAGGTGCAGCGAAACTGAAAAACTAAACTAGCCAAGAGTTTCACCAAATAATTTGCACAAAATAGAATCTAAATTGATTAGACTAAGCGCAAAATCACAGCCAATAAAAAATAGAGACAATAGTGCATTTATATTGAAACTTACAAATAAGAATGGTAGAAACAAACATAGCAAAAGTAAGAAAGTGGAAAGGGCTTTTTAAATAATGAGATGCCATGTGAGTATTTTGTTACGTGTCAAAGGTCAACACATTTGATCAGGAACAAAATGGCAACCTATGTAGTTTACTTTTTAAGGTTCAAAAGTTTCTTATTATAATAATTATAATTATTACTGTTATAACATTTATGACAAGTATTTTCATTTATCAACCAGCTGCAGAGGTTGAATCAATTTCCTTGTTTATTCAGCAATAAAATATATGCAGTCATCATATAACACAAAGAACCACAAATCTTGAAACAAACCAAACAAGCAATGTTATACAACACTTACATAAAGTAAATTATTCAGAGTAAATAATGTTTTTAATTATTCTCCAATGTTACACTGTTCAATCACAAAAGCAACAACACTTATTCAAAAAAACAAGTGGTCTACATAACACCTCTAGCCATTTTTAAAATTGTTTCAGAAATTTGTTCGTTGTAGTCTCAAGCATCTACACATTCCCTGGAAGTAAAATGCATATAATCAGGGCCAAGGTTAGTAACAAAGTCCCCTTCATTACCCTGATCTATATCATCATTCAGTGTACACATGCCAGAAGAATATTGGTAGTTAGCAGACAAACAACTATCAGATCTGGTACAAAGAAGAACACATCTAGTAGGAGTATCTACTGTCTCCGAGTTGATGTTCATGGCTCCATTCAGGGATGCTCCTGAGATCTTACACAGAGTTATTTTCTGTTTGTTGTTAGTAACGTACTTGGTGTTCAAGATCTCCATCTCTCCTGTAAATTATCAAGCGAAAATTTTACATACCGGACATATTGGTAATTATAGCCTTCGTAGTAGTATGTAACTACATTCTAGTACACAGTTTTAACAAACTTCATGAAAAGGGCAATATCATTTTCTGTAACGGCTTAGTGATCAAACTTTTTTGCGAACACCATTAAAGGCGTTATATAAAGCTGAGAGCAGATAACCCTCCACTTTATTCAAAGAAACTGTTATAGACTGTGTCCTAAAAGATCAAGGCTTAAATTTCATCAGCTCAGAATCGCCTAAAAAGTATTCCTTGTGTTATCAAACTTTCAACAGATATTTAAAAGGTTCTATAGAGGGTGTATACTAAAAGTAAATAGCTATTATTTTGTAAACAAAGATAATACAGTCATACCTTGGCATATGAGTGCAACAAAATACAACAAATTTGAGACATAAGCAAAATTTAAACCAAGTTTTTGCCTTGAGCTACAAGACATATTTGAAATACAAGCATGCGAGACGGTTATTGACGCAACTACTAGGTGGCCATGTATAGTAGAGGCTGCTTGTGAGAACAGCATTGCTCAATCTTTCTTGTCTGGTCCGTTTTTAAAAGTGTTAAAAAAGCTGGCTAAAATAATGTAGATAGTGAAAGCGAGGCAAACCGAGTCACATCTACCCATCAAGTCTCTCACACCGCTGTTAGCAACTATGTCTGCCTTGAAAGTAAGAACTCCATATAGTACTGTACTTAGTAATGGTGAATTGTATTGCAGATCATAACCATTAGACAAGTATTTGTTACTTTGTGAGTGTATAAAGCAAACTGTAACAAATAAAAACATGTTTTCTATTGTAATATTTTTAAGTGTCTTTTAAAGAATAAGAATGAACTAACTTTATTTAGTTATTTTATATAGGAAGTATTGCTTAAAGTTATGAGAAAATTACCATATGGGTTTATTCTGGGAAGGCGTTAAGCTTGTGTTTTGAGTTGTGACTTTACCATTATATGGGTTTAACCAATAAACAACCAGACATTGGTTGATGCTGCATTGTTAAGTTGCTGAGCATTTTTAACTGAAGTACATTACAACTAGATGTTGATGAGAAGAACATATTAGCATCACGCTCTTAATGCGTAAAACTAGTTGAAATAATGTTCATTTCACTTTGTTAGAGAGTATGATAAAAAGAATATGGATGACACCAATGTGAATTGGAAGATAATAAAGAATGAGTCAGAAGTTAATCTACAACTGTAAAAGTCAGTACTAAAGAATCACTATACTCTCAATCTTTATATAAGGACTAGAAAATAAGTAGCGAAAAATTGCATGCAAGTTTTTCTTATATATTTCTTTAATTCAGCAATCTGTCTGAGCTAAAATACGTCATTATGCACAAGATTTTAACTCTCCTGCATATAGTTCATATCACTGTTCTCACATATCGGTTAAAATAATTTACCTTGGCACTCAAAGGTCTCGTGATGGATGGGAGAAAAACCTTGTTGAGACAACGTGTTCCAGTTGACAACATTTCCTTCATCTCTACATCTCAACATCTTGATATCCTCATCACTCATAGCATAGTCCCACATATTGACCCAAGCAATCTTTCCTACCGCAAGTTGATCTAAGTCCAGAGAGCTGACTGCAACAAAATACATTAAAAGGCTGTTACTAGAGAATGTCCATACATGTAATAAAAATAGGTGCTGCAGCATATTAAAAGTTAGTGGAACTAGAAATATCTTTTATCTAACAAACTAGAGGGGCAAAAATTACTGTTACTATTGTTTTTTTTATATTATTTCATTGTGCTACTCAAATATAGACTTTCTCTCTCAAAAATGTTTTAGCATGCACTCAGTTTTGTTAGAGCGCAATCTCATTACCTTTTATATATGAACTTGAAATAGATAAAATTATTAAAGTTAATAATCACTAGTTAATTATAACATTATTACCAGTTGGTATTAAAATTATCTCTTTTGTTGACAACGTGTAAATACTTGTATTAATGCTTTATAACTATGAAGAAAGCTAGCAATATTTATAATACTGTTAACATAGAACTAATAGTACTATAGCAGAAGTGTTAGGGCTAAATTTAACTGTACAGCCAATCAACTAGTTCAAATCATTATTATTCCCATCTCAACTGTTTAAAAAAGACATTGAACAGAGAGTCAAAATGTTTAATTGATATATTACATGCTAACACAACAAATCCTTACAGTGTCCGTCTTGATCTTGCATGAATATCAAAGCTCCTCCTGAGGGAAGAGTGTATGATGAAATGGAGGCATTAGCGAGCAGTTCAAGGTCACCAAGCGTGTTTGTTTCAGCATACCACTAAAAAATATTGAAGTTATCCATTTCTCTCTCTTGGTTTGTACTTCAGTTTTTATAATACATTGGAAATAAAAAACAAATGCAAAAAGAAAAGGTGTTAATTGTAGGGTTCCCAGATTCCAAAGTTGCAATAAAGGCAATAGATTATATTACATTTTTGGTATCAGAGAGGCAGATGTTGTCATGAATAAGCCATGACTAAAATAACATCTTTGCAAGATTAGTTTTCAGAAACAAGAAACTTCCAAATTTACAGCTTTTAATATTTTTAAGGTACTATAAAAACTGCAGAATATCTCTTCAAATACTTAAAAACTCCAGTTGTTTAATTCAACAATTCAAATGATTGACATGAAGTTCCTTGTATGACTATTTCCAAAATGAATTCACAAATTTTTTGATGAGCAGATGTTTTAGTTAACCTTTTTGAATATATTTATTAGAGCATAATGCAAACACTTACATGTATTTTATATTTATATTATATTACATTACATAATAAGCTGGATTAAACAATATATTTAAAGAAATACAGAAATATCTATTAACTGTTAAAATAAAAATAATTATACACTTTTGATTTCAAAAATAATATTTTTATCTATATAAGACTATCAATGTAACTACCAATCAATCAGAGTTGTCCTCTCCTACCTTTAGAAATCCACCGCTTATAGTAAAGCAATGCTTGTTCCAACCAGTAAAAAGATGAATAATGTCTGTTAGACTTGAAGCAGTTTTATAATATGTATCTCCATAATATATAAAAACACCTTCGTAGAATCCCATAGTGTAGGCGTTACCTGTTGCTAAAACAATAAGATAATATAAAGTACACTAGCAGACCTTTAGAATAAAGTAGAAATGAAAGAGGAGCAAATATATTTATAAAACGGACTGCAATAAAGAGCGTTTAGTATTTCACTGACGTCAGACCCAAAAAACATTCCTAACTTCACATTGTTGCTATAATTGTAAATTACATAAATATTAACTGTGTTATATTGCATCTTAAACAAGGAGTCAAGAAGGTTATTTACCCTATGAAAAACTTTAGAATGCTATCCTCGGTGAATGTATGAAAGTAGAATGAAAAAGAGGTGTAGCTTAGGTTGATGGATATTGGATGAAATGCTGTTAGTTGTGTTTACTTCCTGACTTACCATAACCATGAAATGTTAGTAAATATTGTTGTTTTAAATGCTGTTCTATGAACTATACGTGACAAGGTTATGTAATAGGTGTCAATTCCACCTACCATAAAACCTCTATTTGAATGCCACCTTTATTTGAACACTACCTCTATTTGACCACCACTATAGGAGAAGGGTTGATTTTAATTCAATGTCACCTTTATTTAACCCCCACTTTGACATTTGTTAATTTTTACAAACCCTCAATAGCTAGCGATCAGTAGATAGCTGTTAAAAAAATTGTGTTATTGTTACATGGTTACACCATTAACACTAACTCTCATGTGGTTGCTGTTTATATCAAAGACAGTTTTCTAACTCTAAACCTAACAAATTTTATTTTAAAACTTTAAAAGTGACAAAAGTGTAGAAATAATTAATAACTGTATACTGTATAATATTAGTAACTTGGCGGTCTTGATATTTAACTGCATATGAAAAACAATTTCAAATATGTTGGACGATGTACTATTATTGTTATGCTAAAACTTGTGCTTAGCGCTCATGCGACTAAAAATTAATCATTATTTTTGCAAAAAATATTTTAAATATAAATGCGTAAATGTTTTGTTCTGCTAAAAAATGTTTTGACACTAATATCAACTAGTTCAGCTGTGCAGAAAACAAGTTTAAGTTAAAAAAACATTGTAGAAGGTATCAAACAGCCAGAAATGATGAAATGGTTTTAAATAAAAGCAACAATTAGAACACAACTGGCTGAGCAATTGACGCAAGCATTTTGGTTTCAAAAATGTTTTTTTTGTTTATATGTAATATGAGTATGGTTTGTTTATGTCAATAGTTTTTGAATATACATTTGTAGCATTTGATAAGTTGTTATATAACTTATAACTTTGCAGATTTATGGCATATTATTTAATAGCATTATTGTTGTTACCTAACCTAAGCTTACAATGGATTGATAGTCACACAACTCCTCTTGGCACATTAAAAGTCAGTTCTAGCTGCAAGCTGTAGCAAACATAACAATGAGTGCGATGAGCTTTTATGCGAAATTTGTAAATATAGTTAAAAAATACAACATACTTTCAAATTTGAAAGGAAATAAAAAAATGGAAGCTCCAACAAGTTGGAACAACAGCTATAAGATCAACTCAGGTTAATGTCAAAAAATAAATATCAACTGGAAAAGATATTTTTTGGCTTTTTAATTCATACTTATTAGAAGATCTACAACAAGTTGGAGGTACGTTATTGCATAATTATTGAACCCAAAATGGTCAATGTTGCTCCAATTAAAGGAGAATGAAAAATATAGGCAGCTTTCGCTTCGTCTTTAGAAAGGTTAAGTTTAGCTTCGAAAAATTTCGACAAGCTACTCAAAAAATACAATGTTACTTTATACTTCAATGTCACACCTCTTGCAATGCCATTATAAGAAACTGGTTAAAAAAATTGAACACAATTGTGTCTAAATAGAGATTTTACGGTAATCATAGCATACTGCAGCAGGTCAGCACAAGTCAATGACTTTTGTAACACAAGACAGGAGGTTTTATCAACGTAAGAACAGCTTAACACTTATAACAAGCAAACTGAGGCCAACTAGGCATCTGATAGAATTGCCTACTTATAACAGAGTCTATTAAAAGATAAATTACATAGAAAAGTTCACACAGCCTTTTTAAATTGTTACAGATAAAGTGATTTATGTATGAGTTCGTAACGGTTAGCCTGTGTCTCATAAAGAACCAAATTTAATAACAAACATGGATTGTGTCATTGTAGCTATGTAACCAACTATTCATTTATCTAGATGTAAAACATTTTATGATGAATAATCTATTATTTTGGCTGTTTAATGCCTTGTCAAAGTTAACTTAATAGTCACCATGTAATAGTTAATTTAATAACTCAACTAATAGTCAACAAAATTTGCTGTCAACATAACTGTGAATGCGTTGTTATCAACACCTATTTTTAGGAATGCACTTTTATAATTTTTTGGCCAGTTTAGCAGCGCTGGCTATCATTACAAGCATTACTATACCACTGTTGTAACGTTTTAGAAACTCAACAACGTTTATTGTTTATTAATTTGTATCTTGTTTATAAGAGACTTGCTCAAATATTACAAAAACAACACATATTGATCTTTATATCATTTCTTGAACAAGAAATAGGTAAATAGCCATTTTTCATCATATACTTTTACTAGCTCAGCGACCCCGGCGTTGCCTGAGTATAAAAAGATCTTTGGACAGACCATTTATTTGTATCTAACATATATCAACATTTGCCATTGCTAGCCAAATGCCGGCGTTGTTCGGGTATTAAAATTCAGCCTATAAACAATGAGGGGTAATGTAGTCGCCGGCAACTTGCTATTAGCCTGGCACCTTGCCAATGGATAATTTGAATAAGCCTACTAATAAGAGCTAACTACTTGCTCTAACGATTAAGGAATCGTAAAATTACGCTACCCTTCATGACGCTGAGTCATCGCGTTGAGTCAAAACGGAGAGTGGTAGCGGATTTGCTCGCATGTAGCAACATATATTGCCAGATGAATCTATCAAACTCATGTAGCTGAATTGGTAAGGCAATGGACTGGTAAACAAGAAGGTCTGAGATCAAATCCACCGTGCTACGGAATCACCAGCCGATTCAGATACTGATCCGATATACCGATTCTTATTGAAAAATAATCCAATTCAGATACCGATTCAGATCTTTTGTGTTGCATAGATAATTGTTAGTTTTATTATGTAAACATAAATATAATGTAAAGAAATTATAAATATTGATATATTTATTTGTTTGTATTTATGAAAAGAAAATGTATATATATTCACATACTGACATACCGTGCATCTAGTAACAAAACAGTCCAGGTTTCTTGTAAATTGTTATTAATAATGGTAATTACTATTAGTTACGGTTTTCTGCTAAATAGTTGATCTGTTAAAAGTATCTGACGTTTCTGATCTTTTAAGAAAAGATCGGCCGATACCGATTCAGATACTTAACACTAGAGCTGCAGAACGATTATAAAAATTAATTGTAATTAATAACTGGTCTGAATCAGTTAATCTTAGAATTAATCTAGCAAAAACCTGCATATTCAAAAACAACTAATACAGCTACATATTAATTAATTATATTTGAGACAATTGTTAGCAGGAGTACATGTTATTTACAAGTTACAACGTACATAGGTTACAATGTAATAATTACTATAAGTATGAAAACAGTCTATGAAAGTCTATAATTAAGTCAACCAAGAGTTGAGGCAGCACAGTTTTTTCACATTATCCAAATAAAGAGATACCCTCTTCCTACATACAATATTGCCAGCGTTAGAAAAAAGCCACTCGCAGGGGACAGTAGTAGTAAATATTGTCTGTGACAGCTGGTGATGATTTCTGAGCAGTAGGATGACAATTAGTTAAATTATCTTTTAATGCTGATGTGCTGTGGTGGTAGGCAAATTTCTTCATGCATATAGTGCACTTCGCTTTCTTGTTTACACTTCCAACAACGTATGGAAATGCGCTAGCTAGTATGAAAGACATTTTTCTGCTTTCATGTTCCAATAAAGTGTCAATCTTATATTACTAATATTCTAAAGCTGAAATATGATTGTGATTCTTTGAAAAATTAAAATACATGTATAATTTACCTTTAAAAGTTTTCAAAAAAAAATAGAATGTGAGATACATGTATTAAATGATACTGAAATCGCTTTTCTTGCTCTTACCTAGAAACATGTTCGAACAGCTAATAACATGGCCGCTTACGGCTAGATCGGCATGGTGCTTGTGCATTGTATTGTATAAACAAACTTAATGTTAGCAACTCACTTTGTGTTTTCATAATCGAGTGCAAAATAATTGTGGTTGTATATAATTGGTAAAAAAGTTCTGCTTGTCATAATATTTATTTGTTAGTAAATTAAATGGTAGTAACCTCCTATGTTAGTTTTATATATTGAACACTACAAAGAAACCACATCATGATCACCAACTCGGTTGTATTTTATTTAAAGATTAATTGGCTCAACTCAGTTAATCGTGTATTTGTATTGATAGCGTTAATCGTTTAATTAACGCGATCATTGTGCAGCTCTACTTAACACCCATATCGGCACCAATTCCGATATTTTAATCGGGGCAGCTCTAAAGCATTGCATCTCTCGCAGGCATTACGGGAGAGATTTTTGCAAACAGCTTATCAGTATTTTTGTTTATCAGATGTATGCAGCACACCAAATGCCAAATTTGAATTTAGAGAGAAATTTTTGTAACTGTTAGATGGCGAAAAGATGTTGTATGGCGAGGAGCAAAAAACATTGTATTTCACATCTAAGGCAAAATACCTGTATAACAGAGAGGTCGTAATTTGGAAGTGCGCTGTACTAAGTTTGAGATCTTGTATGGCACTTCCAAAAGGAGTGTACACTGCCCTAGCTTTAATTCTATAATCTATAATCCTGATTGCTTTTTAATTTCACAACTATGAGTATTTTAAAGAATTGCAAAGGTAAGAACTTTAAAAAATGAATGCAACAGTCATAGATAGCATGTACGTAATACCACTTACTCGCTGTGCTTATACCAAAGAGGTGATCCTCACTCAATCCATCATCGTCAGCTCCGAGATTTATCCAGAAACATAAAGTGTTCTGAGACATCTCAGGCAGGTTTTGCTGATAAAGGAACTCATCAGTTGTATAGCCCTGAGTGTAGACAGGAAGCTTGAGTGACCCAGCATCTGTGCAAATAGATGAAGCAAGCAAATCTTACCAAAGATCAGGAATTGTAGGATATGATCTTAGAATATCTAACTGACCAATAGCATGGATTATGTGCAAAAGGTTTCTTTCGTTCATCCTTTGTTTAGAAATATATTAAAAAGAATACATTTGTTATTGCTTTAGTACTCAGTTTTGATTCTTAAGTTACAAGTCTAAATAAATCTTAGGCCTTAATACTATGTATCTATATTTCTACAACAGTTGTGGTGATGAGGAGGTTGGGCGTGTAAATTCAAGCAGATTTATACAATTTGTGTTGAGTAAGAAATTGGGTGCCAGAAGTCAATTTATTCTAACATAGAGTTTAGTTTCAACGTTTAATCAAAAAACTCTGACAAAAATATTTTATAATGCATAAGATCTTTTAAAATTGAGCAGTTAAACTTCGAAAGAAGCATTTCTGTTACATGAACAATTGTAGTTGTCTCAATGCTGGTTGTGAGCACCCCTCACATACATACTTCTATCCTGTTCTCAGCAGTTAACTATCAAGAGTTTTTGCTACATTTGTTTTTCACCTACCATCGATAAATCTTGTTCATAAAGGACATGGCAAACATTGTTTCTAAACAAATTTGCCATATTCTATTTTGGATCTGGGTGTTAATGTATTTTGTGTTGTCTGTATAAATGTTTGTGTCAACTCACACGGTGCTAAAATCACTGCTGTGTAATAGAACAAACGAAGGCTTCAACAACCTTGTGAAAGTATGCCTTCATTAACAGAGTCTTAAATAGGAACATTAAAAGTTTGGTTGCTGTGTTAGTGTCCCCAAAATTCTTTAAACAAGAAATCAGGTCATGATAAAAAAATAACCACTCATTTTAGCTGAATATTGGTGGATGTAGGTCTTGCAGTTGGTTTTCATGGCTAAGATAATCAAAAGTATGCATTTTTCTCATACTGAAAGCAATGACATTTTTGCATGAAGAAAATGAACCCCAACTTGTGAATCTTGGTCAATGAGCGACAATTTTGTTTTAAAATAGATGATAAATAGTGTGTACATGTGGTAGACATCATCTTTTTAGTGGGCATGTCAACATTTGCTTGTGCAAGCAATCTGATGCCATCACCAAAGCTAAAGCTTTTGCAAAAGGGCACTCGCTATAGATGCCTACTCTCACAGGTGCTGGAAAAACAATTTAAAAAAGATCAGTGCCTAGTCTGTTTAAATGACTGAGATGTCTCATTTCAGTTGAATTTAGAGATTTCTATGGCTCACACCCCTACAGCAATTCTACCAAATTGTTTATAATTCTGGCCTCTAGAAATTGTGCTAGCAAGTCGTAAACCAAACATAAAAGTGAATGCAGTTTGAAAATGATATGCAATCAATAACATGAATGAAGGCTATAAAATTTAAATTTCCTCTGCTGGCTGTAACACTATTTAAACGCAGGAAAGCACTTGGTACATAGAACTTAGAATAAATATAACAAGAGATGCTGGTAAGCATGAAGCCTCACATATCTACTCTTTAGGATCTTATTAGTGTTTCCTGCCTCAGGAAACCAGTAGGTATCAGATAAATGTGTCAGGTAATTGCGTGCCGAATAGTTTTATGTAACAGAGTACAACAACTAAGAAACAGATATAATAAAGTATATATTTTAGATCTATTTCAATTGACTTTGATAAATAGGAAAGTTTGCTTATTGCATAGAGACCATGAATACATAAAAGAAGCAAGTGCATAAAACTTCAAATAACTCTACAAAATGCAAGTCTTTTGAGCAGCATAAGGTCATGATGTGAAAGTTTATGTTACTCAAGAGTAATGATTCATACATCTCAAATTGATATATCTTTTTTTATGCATTTCTAATTAAGTAACAATAGACGCCTTCATAGAGCCTGCGACACACTTTCAAAATTGTTTCCGAAAAATATCTCATGTTTTATTTACTGTATGATCTAATAGTACCTGATATATTTTGCTTTGTCTGCATAAATGTTTGTTACAGCAACTCAGAGCAGGCTAATATCACTGTGGTATGATGGCAAAACAAGCATTTTAAGAACCACTTGGAAGTATGACTTTATCACCAGAGTCTCAAAAAAGGGAAAATTATCAACTCTATTCCAAATATTAAGCTAAAAGCCTTGTTGTTTTAACCAGTACTTTTGAGACTAGCTTCAATTACTTGGTAATAAATATGTGCTTGTTATTCAGGTCCATTTCTCGTCAGCAACTTAATTGCTGTGTTAAGCTGCGTTTACGGCAGCCGATTTTTTGCCGAGTAACTAGACGAGTTGTTGTACTGGCTGAGAATTGCCTCGGGTGAAAAGAACATGGCAGTTTGAAACCAATTTTGTCTATAGAGAAATTTTATCAGGTGGACTGGTCGATGAACCGTTCTAGCCAATTTTCAATTTGAGTAACCAATGAAATCACTTTCACAGCAAATCACACATTGTCATTTGAAATGGACACATTATTTGTTTTCACAATTGTGCAGGTTTTCGTCATAGTTTTAAACTCAGATAATAATTCAGTTGAAGGCATCCCTGAAAAGTTGGATCAACAGAATTAAAATAATAATTGAAACCGCTGCTTCAGTTATTATGCTGATGATATTACAAATGAAAGAAAAAATGTTAGAAAAAGATGGTCCTCCTTATGGTCATCCATTATTAGTAATGAACTGGGTGGTGCAAAACAATTGGTAAATTTGCTAAACCCATCCATGGGAACTTTTTAGGAATCAGTAAGGAAAATTTTCATCTTAACTCACTAAAATACATCAGCTAAAGTTATCTGACCAAACAAACGAAAAGTGGCAAAAATTGTCTATTTTTGGTCGAAACTCAGCCTGGTGTGAACGAAAAAAACTGAACCAATAACTTCCATAATTTTTTTTAATATTGGTTCTATAAACTCTGTTTGCAAATAGGCTGGTGAGAACGCACTTTTAGTGTCTGAAAACTTTTCAATACAATCACTTTTTAGAAATACGAACTTTTTTGAGAAATTCGAGATTCACTAGAATTTATAACCAAATAAAAAATTACCTGTGAGTTTAAATGCAGCGAGTATAAGTATTAGCTTTAAGGACTCTCTTCTCATCTTCATCCTAGAAGCAAGCAAACAGTGTTGTATATGTCTAGTTGCTGAAGTGGGTCAACTCAAACAGTACTAGTTATGATTTATTGTGCAGATAAGAGTTTATTGATTTTTTTAATGCCCGATGAAGATAGAGTGCCTGGATTATCACTGGTTGATAAAACACAGCCATAATAATGGCATTGTAAGATTACACAATTTCTAACTAGTGTCAATTAAATTCTTTATATAAACTGTGTTACACGTTTGATTTACCCATAATACTGAGTATAGTTGTTAAAACTAGAGATAAACTATGTTGTTATTAGTAACTCCACAAGCCCTCCAAAATACTGCTATCATTAGTCAAATACTAGTGGTCTAGTGAACCTGACTTGTAAACAACAGGTTGAGGTTTGATTCCTAAACAATGCTACCTGTGGTGACAGGAATGGCACCCAACCTAAAATTTCTCACCGCGACCAATCATGCCTCTGGTAACCGAGGCTCCTTTGCCACTGGACTCAAACATGCTCAGCTAAAATTACAGGGCTATTGTTTGTGCGCCCATGCTTTTAAAGCACATACAGCCTCTGCTTGCGGCAAGCTGAGAAGACATCATACTCCAGACCATCGAGGGATTGTTTACACCCACTATTAGTAGCATGTGGTTGAAGATGTGTTTGCTAAAGCCAGGTCAATAATTACAGTAGGCTTCCTACAATGTGAATAATCGGTTCCAGGAACATTTACTTTATATTTTTATGATATAAGAACAGGAAGATACTTGTGAATTGCCTAAGTGTTCCAAAAAACTTTCAAACTCATCCTTTTGGGCATACAAAAAAGACAAATTGACTTGACTCTTTTAACCCTGAGCATACCAAAATCAAATCAGAGACTTGTCTCAGCGTACCCATCTCATAACATCTTTTTCAATCATTTTATTTGTTTAGAAAATTGCATTATAATTTATAATTATTGTTTTTAGCAAATAAGATAGGCTTTCTACTACAACTTTGAGACTATATATAATACCTATTGCACATTACGCATGTGCTAGGAGTTGTGCTACTACATGGCATGGTTGTGCTACGTTACGCATGTGCTAGGAGTACACATGGCAACAATTTGGTCTTTCTTTATGAAAAACTATTCAACATAAATGCAGGCAATTATTTGCGCTCTGCAAAAAAAAGGCTTGTTTGGTGGGAGATATCGACTGTTTCAGATGTGAAAAAAATGATTTCAGGTCAGAAGAAAGTGAGAAAAACGATGGAAGTAAAAAAGAAGACCAACAAAGTGAATCAGATTGCAAAAGTGGGAGTGAAAAAGCTGGCGTTGAAACAGAGGATAATTACGGATTTTAAAGAGGAGCTTATTTAAAACCAAAAGAACTACATTTTGATGACAGCTTGGAAAGAGTAAAAGTTCAAATTTTCAAACAGGTAAGTACTTTTAATTATTTAAAGCTTTTATAACATTGGCCATTATAAATGGTATTATTAACGGAACAAATAGATATGGCCTTCAAAAACATGGCGGTGCTTGGGAGCCTGTTGATAATAAAAATATTTGACAAGTTTTTGGTTTAACTTAGCTTATGGATTTACTCAAAAAGCCTACTCTGTTGTTTTACTGGTGCACCAGTCTTTTAATATCTACGCCAATTTTTAGTAAAATGATTTCAAGAAGCAGGTTTTAAATGGTTTGAAACAAATAGCATCTTACTGGAAATTCTGTAGACCTTGTTAGTAAAAAATTCTGCAAGCTAGGAAATTTATTTACCAAGGTATGCGACCGGTGATCTTCTGTTTTGCTGTCTGGTCAATTTATATCTATAAATAAAAGCTTGCTGGGTTACAAAGAATGGCTCTGCTTCAGGCAGTATATTTCATGTAAGAGATCTAGATTTGAATAAAGTTGTTTGCTCTCTGTGATGCGGTCTCTAGCTATGTGTACAAGTTGACTGTATTCATTGGTGATGAGTGAGCGTAAGCTGGAGGAACTGGCAGAGGAGTTACCCACAACATTTGCAAATTTGTATTTTAGTTTCTTCAAATGCTTCAATGCTTTGTATTGCGAGTTTGTGCACATCCATTGGCTGAAATGTTACTATCCAATATTGGTTGCACATTGGTATTTCCACAGTCTTTTACAGGGCATTCACCTAATCAAAAAGTTCAGTTCTCATATTTTCTGCAAGCTAGCAGTCCATGAATGGATGTTTCTGCTTGTAATAAATGTTGCTTTTTGTCTTTTGCTGATTCACCAAATGTATGAATACAGGCTCACATCTCAATTCTTCTTGTACACAACCAGTCAATTTTTGCTGGGAACCGCAGCAAGCATATGAATCTGTGCTATGAGTTTATATGCAACCTTGTCACATAAATCTATAGCTTTAAAAAATGTATAACAATTTGACGGCAAAAAATCATAACTGCAAATATTTAGAACTCAGGCTGTAAATTATTAACAAGCTGGCTGAAGGATAAAATCTCAGAAGAAAATTTTTTCAGCTTTCCAATGCATAATGTTTTTATTCGTAGCTTCATGCCAGTTTGCATGCAGTTATAGCAACATTTGAGCAACCATGTCAATCAATCGTTTTGCATTGCTCATCGGCATGGCCTTACGAGCAATTCAAAGTTGTTCACCTCAATGCATCGAAGCTCGTAATTCAATTTTCAATGCACTTAGACTATCAATTTATCTCGCAAGCTGTTGCAAACATAATTATGAGTTCATGCAATTATTTCTCATGAAATGTTTTCACAAAGTTATTGCTTGTAAAAATGTACTTTTTTTCAATAGTTAGTAATGGAAAGGATGATAACTTCAACAAATTGGAGTTTTGCCAACAATATTCACAAGCAATCTGCAAATAATAAATAGCTGCCTGTAGGAAAATTTCTAAGCTTTCCAATGAGTCAGGCATCCATGTTACACTGCTCATTGGAAACACGCAATGAGTATTTTTGAGGGTGCACCCTCAATGCATCGGAGCTTGTAACTCCACTTTTGTTGGACATAGATGACCAGTTTTTTTTAATTGTTGTAAACCCATAAATTAATGCAAGTATTATTTATACAACATTGTCAATTACATTTATTAATTAGAAAAATGTAATGGAAATTGCCATATTAAAATAGAAAGTTCATTGCTTCAAAAAATTGGGGCTTGTGCTGTAAACTATTTGCAAGTTATATGCATACAAAAAATATCAGCTTGTGAAAAAATTTATCAGCTTTCTTATGCATGTTAATTTATGCATCTACCATCTTTTTGATGAGAGTTACTGCAGTTTATATGCAGTCAGGTCAAAGGCTCAAATCACCCTAATAATTGGTTCTGTACACTGAAGTTTTCCCGGCCATAAGCACTCGGTAGCAAAAAGGTTAATTCGTGGGTTTCACCATAAATATTAGCAGTATTAGTTAACATTGTCAACATTTTTTCTTTTTATGATCAATCTCACTGGTTTTATAGACCATGATTGTGATCATTTTACAATAAGTTGATGAGGCACATCTTTAGCGTTCATTTACAACAATTTGCTTATTTTTTCTTGACAGCAAAGTTTACTCTGTAAGGTAGTGTGAATAATAAATATTTTATTTGTTTACAAGAGAGCAAAACAACAAAATACTTTACAAAAAAGCTATATCACCTGTTCATTGTCTATCTGTATCCAAGGTCAAGGTTAAGATAAAAGAGAACATTCGACGATGCTCCAACTCATGGCAATTGGATTGTTGTGGCGACGCTGTAACACCTGCACCAATCAATCGCCTTTGTATTTAAGAACAATTGCACAGCTATCCCATCTTCATGTCAAATCAGAAAGTCACGAAAGTTGTGTATATACCGATATGTAATAGATATTACGCTATACGCCTGCCAATTTTTTTCCCAAGTGCCGCGAGATAGTTTAATGTTCAAATCAAGTTTTATAACTCGGCCGACTTGACACCTTACGTTATATGGAACTTTTATGCAATAAAAAACAAAATTTCACCTAAATTATTTAAATTTGAAGGCACGTTTTGCTTTTAAAACTATATTTAACAAGGTTGCATGAAAAACATTACACTCATCAATATGTTTGCTACAGTGTCCAGTCAAAGCTGGTTTTTTATGCTCCATAAAACAGTAGTTACGAGCGTCGATCCATTGTAATCTGTGTTCAGATTACCGCCGTCGTGCTATTAAATAATATGCTATAAATCAGGAAATTTATAAGTTTTATAATAATAATCTATCTGATGCTACAAATATACATTCAAACACTAGTGACATAAAAAACCCATAATTACCATTAATGCAGAAGCAAAATGTAACTTTATTTAAACAACCATTTTTGCATAGTTTGCTCGACATGTTGCGCTCTGCTTGTTCCTTTTGTATAGAACCATTTCGTCATTTTCAAACTGTTCAATACCTTTATACTGTTTATTGACTTGAACTCTTCTTTTTTACAGCTGAACTAATCAACATTAGCATCTAAGCCATTTTTTATCAAAGAAAAACTTCTATGCATTGCTATCTGAAACACTTTTTTTGCGAAAATAACGATAAACATTTAACCGTATGCGAGCTTAGCGCAAGTCATCTCAAGCATCGTGATTACGGAAAGGATTTTTGAAAGCTTCAAAGTATAGAGATCGCGTTAAACAGAAAACTACTATCAGCTTGTTACAGTTATTTACTAATTATTTCTATGGTGTTGCAATCGAATTTATTATTGATCAAACCTAAAAGCTTTGAGTTTTAAAACGGACTTTGATACGAACAGGAACAACAAACAAATTAATTGTTATTTATGCAATTGAGTCATTATTAGCTCATTTTTGTGGACACTTTTCTACTGATTTCTGATATTATGGGTTTGTAAAGATTGAGAATGTCAAATAGAGGCAGTCAATTAGAAGTGGCATTTAAATAGAAGTGGCATTTAAATAGAAGTAGCATTCAATTTAAGGGTAGTGATCTATTTTTCAACCCTTCTACAGTGGCGTTTAAATAGAGGTGACGTTCAAATAAAGGTGGTTATCAAATACAGGTTTTACGATAATTATTAGTGATACATTATTGATAGCAGTAATACAGCAACCATGTGAGTATTAGTGACAATCTATTCTCATTCATCAAACATGGTAAGTTCTCTATTTATGATCAGCAAAAGAATTCAATGAAGCATTTGTAAATTTCACTGAACAAGTTCATCATAGACCTAAAGTAATAAAATGCTTATAAATATCTCATACCACGCCCTTGCCATGCATGCTTTTAATTTTTATAAATGGAACCGACTTGGTTGTTGTCTACTCTTACATATCCCCATTAAGACAAAACTGCCCACCTATTGAAATTATGAATGGTACTGAATTGTAATTAGCATGCCTCTTGTGTACACTAATCACATAACCTCACATTCAGAAAGACTGAAGGCAGAGGAAGACCGTACTACATGTATCTCTAAGCTCAAGCAAAAGTACACAGTTAAATTAGATTATAAAGTCATTTGACAATTAAACATTTCTAACATCTGTTTATCAATAAGAAATCTTTGACTTACTATAATAAGCTGGTTACCGCTAACCTTTCATGTCAGTACAAAAGCAGCTGCCCTGAAAAAATACCAGAACAATGATCAGTTCCTTTGTATAATTCTTTCTTCTACCAGGGGATATTAACAATTTTAAAACCAACAAAAACGCATTGTGACTAATATGAACAACATGAAAAGTTATCGAAATTCGTAAATAGAAAACAGGGCCTTACAAGATCTTTACTAAGTCAAAATTAAAATAACAACGTTTAGCAGTTTGCAAATGTTCAATTTATAAATGGAATAGAAATTAAAAACAACAAAGCAAAGGACATACATATACATGTACATAAAATGCAACAGCTCACACTGCAACACATTAAAAAATAGAACATTATTTTAAATAATAGAACAGAAGAAAATGCGGTGGAACATACCTATTAGTTTCCTCAAGCCAGTTCAGTAGACAAAGCGACAAAATGTGACTCATCACCACCAAGGCTCAACATAAACTGGGCAACAATCCAACGTCTGCGTATAAAAGACGTTGTGTCTAGCGCAATGAATAGCTTCAGTGAGTGCAGGCTGCAGCTGTACTTTAACCAGAAGGTCAGGTGTACTTTACATGTAATATGAGTACATGTATCTTCGTTTATGACCATGACTATGACTAGGAGTGTTACTGGTAGAGAACAGTAATAGTATAAACCTAGACACAAGTTGCTGTAGAGTATGACAACTTCTATCACGTATGAATGGAGATCATCCCGCATCTTAGTATCACTAAATGAGGGGTTTAGATTGCACCACTAATACACCTACTTAGCAGGTATTATTAGTACCACTTATGATGTGGTTTTATTAGCATCACTTATACAGAGATATTTATCTTGATGATTTATTATGAAATATCTAGAATGCAGCAACAGAATTATAGCATTGTTTAAAACCGCTCAAGCAGTGGTATTAGTTTAGTACCACTTTTAGTGTGGTAGCAATTAAAAGCGGGAGCTGTGCACTCATCGCACCATACAAATAAGCACAACAATGTTTCTTATGAATAGCATGATCACTAATACTTACACGTAACTTGTGTAACATTTTCTCTTTTGTAATAGTATATTTCTCTTTACTTTATGTTTGTAATTGCTTGTTGTTTGTTGTTCTTGTTTAGTTTCTGTGTTCAATGCATATTGTGTCTCTTTTGTAGAAAATGTAATTCTTGTTTTTGTTCTTGTTCATATTGTTACTATCTTATGGATATCTATTTTCTCTACATTTAATGCCTTTGCCTTTGTTGAATGTCAGATAATGCTGGTTGTCTCTGCTTTGCATGCTTTCACTTTCAAAAACCATCTTGTTCTTCCTTACCACACATGCCACATGGATCTGTTAATCTATTTTAGCAAATGTTTTTCTAACTGTTGCGGGCTTATTTTTGCGACCTTGTTTATGTTTTTTATAAGTATATCAAACATTACCCATGTATTTCTGCAATGTGAGGTGCTTTTGTGCTTGCTGTATCTCTGCTGCTTATAGCTTTTCTAACACCTAGTACTCCTGTTTGTATGCTTTGTATACTTTTGAGTTTCTAGTATGTGCTGTTCTTGTATCTTTTCAATTGTTAGAAATTTATCATTTTCAATGGCTCTATTTTTTAAATAATGACAGTGTAGCTAGATATCACTCAAAAGTTTATTATGCACAACAAGTCCGAAAGCAACTGAATTATATAGCAAAATATAAAAATCAATCTGTTGATTATAAGCTGACTTCTTATATAATGACACATATTCAAGTAGCACTCAGACAAAATAATCTATTACATAATAAGACTACTACTAACACAAAAGCTTTTTCTGCTCTATCACGATGTTTCCATGACATGTATGATGCATATTTGGAGTTGTGAGCAAATGGACAATCACATGATGCAAACTAACTGCATCATGGAAACATAGTGATTAGTACAGACAGTAGCACATAAAGTTCTATCCTTGTTTTTTGAATAATAAAAGTTGACAGAAACATTTAACAATTGCAACATAATTGAAGAAACATATGTTTGTAAACTAGCAGAATTTATAAAAAGATATCCTACAACAAAAAATATTATTCATACTAAATTGGTCTGGTACAGATACCAACCTTATTGTCAACATTGCACATGTGCATATGATTGTTATCAAGTCTTAATTATCTACACATTCCCTTGATGTGAAATGAACATAATCAGAGCCAAGGTTAGTAACAAAGCCCCCTTCATTACCCTGATCTATATCATCATTCAGTGTACACATGCCAGAAGAATGTTGGTAGTTAGCTGACAAACAACTATCAGATCTGGTACAAAGAAGGACACATCTAGTAGGGGTGTCTACGGTCTCAGAGTTGATGTTCATGGCTCCGTTCAGCGATGCTCCTGAGATCTTACACAGAGTCATTTCCTGTTTGTTGTCAGTAACAGATTTAGTCTTCAAGATCTCCATCTCTCCTGTAAATATAAATGACTTTGAATGAAATAATGAATGTTTTCTAACTCATTGATGAAATTTTAGTTTCAAGCAGCTAGGCAAGGATTAAAGCTATTTGTTTGCATATAGGTCCATGTTAAATCAGTTTCAATGCTTCTCCCTGAACAGCATTACCATTTGTGTTATGTTTCAACTCAAACTGTAACTTTATCTGAGAGCTAAATTCAAATTTGAGTTCGGAGCAAGCTTGATATGAATGAATTGAAATTCTAAAAATTTACATGTTTACCTAAAATATATATATCTGCCTAATTCAAATTCCTATATGAGGTATGCGAATGGGCTACATGTGATGTGTTTAGATTTCAATATAGTACTTATCGTAATTGTCATGGAATTGTGGACATAACTCCAAATGTCTGTATACAATCAGTGTGCTTATATACCAATCCTGAGACAAATTATTTTACTATTATGTTGAATTACAGAATAGAAGATGATACAAAACCAAATTTCAAGCCTTAATAATAGACTAGTTAATGGTTTGATGGCAAAATCAGCTAAAGTTGCGCCAGGATACTCTCAATGACCTGATAAATATGGACTTGACTTGGTTTGATAATTAAAAATTGTCTTTTCTAGTATGGCGGCAGGGTGACAAAACTAGCGCGGCTTCTCAGCCGATTCCGTGACCGACGCCATGCCTGCTCGAGTCTTGTCACAGCTGGAGACTCGGTTGTAGGTGAGCCAGCCCGACAAGCCGAGCAGACTAAACCAAAGACTGATGAGCCAAGACAACCAAAGGGGCGAAGCCTAATGCACGAGTTAGCCTATATAAAGGGCCCAAATGAGAGAAGGAAAGCAGAGATAGTAGCAGTCTCTCTGCATATCTTTCATTTTAATGCGTACACATTGATCACATGTACTTATAAATTTTGCACAAATATACATGTATATACATGTTTTTGCTAACACTCGGTGTATTCATTATTGTAGAGCAGTAAAGGGAACCGGGGTTTTTTTACACTATTACGTGTAGGTATAACATGATGTTTTAAATTAATATTAAAAAACTTATTAGTTACATAAATAAATACTCCTAACCTTAAAATACTAGCGATGGGATATAAAATATAGATACCTTGGCCAAGCAGTTACCTAGTTATAAAAGCATTAAATATCTATAAAAGTAAGTGTAATCTTTTGCCATGAATCAGACATGCAAGTAAAAAATTGTGTGCCAAATCATAAGTTTATCCATTTACCCTAATTTGCAGAAAAATGTTTCAAGGCTCGAATCTTGGTGCAGTCACGAGTTTTGGTGCTGTCAGACCAAAAAAACCATTTCAAATTAAATTTATGCTGCAATGCAAATAAGTATTTATTCATATAAATAATCAAACTGTGTTCGACATCAGATCAAGTAAAAACGATTTCTTATTTTTCATCGAAAGTAATCGATCTTCACCTGAAATGATCTGTATGTTTTTGTTTAAACTGATCAGTAACAGCAAATAAATAAAAAAGGTTGTACTGGTACAATAGTTCAATTAGTTTGGGGGAATTGAAAACTCAAATTATAAATGAAAATTAGTATGAAAGATGTGATGTAGGCACATCTAAATATTCTGATACATATTCTTACAGAATTAGGTTAACTGTATGTCTGTCTCTATCGATATAAGTAAAACAAAAGTTTAACATTAATTAAGTAGTTGTTTTGTTTGAACATTAAATAAACGACATACAAAAGATTTTCTAATTGTATATGCCTTAGGAGTATCAGGATAATCATTTTTATGAGAGATGCTAATTTGAGATTACTTTAGGCCTAAATCCAGGCATTGTTGTATAAAGTTTTAAAAAACCCTCATGGCTCCCACCTTTGAACACTTCAATTTTAGGATAACTTCTTGTTTGCTCTGAACATTTCATATCTGCTAAAGCCAATTCTATCATGAACAATTTTAGTGTGAGATTCAGAATGTTCATCCAATGAGTTATGAACAAACCATTCACAAACTGTTGTATACGCCCTCTTAATCAAAACAAAGTTGACCTTGACATATTTTACAAATTTTATGCTTCTCACACTTTACCTTGGCACTCGAAGGTCTCATAATGGACATGAGAAGCACCTTGTTGAGACAACATGTTCCAGTTAACAACATTTCCTTCATCTCTACACCTCAACATCCTGATCTCCTCATCACTCATAGCATAGTCCCACATGTTGACCCAAGCAACCTTTCCTACTGTAAGTTGGGTTACGTCTAGAGCGCCAACTGTTTAAATAAGCAGAAGTGATGAAACCAAATTATTGTAACAGCAGAGCACTGTGATTAGGGCTGTAGTGACAGACCTAGCCATCACGGTCGTAAGACTGAGCTTTCGAGATACCGATGAAGGCCCAGCTACCGGTAATAACTTAGACAGCTGAGAGGAAAGCTGAGGGATTGAGAAGAAATGTGAGGGACTGAGAAAAAGACCCTAAAAAACTGTTTGTAGAACAAAAAAGAGGGCGGAGCCTAGATTGTAAATAAAAAGATAAAAAGAACAGGAATCGTTTGTTGAAGCAGAACTGTACTGGGCACACGCTCTCTGTGTGTATGATCTTGGTTGATTGCCTGTTATTCATGCATACCTACATATTAATTCAGTAAATATATATTTCATTGGCGCTTAACACTTGGTGTTTTGGTTTGACTGCCTTGTGGAAAGTAAATTCAAATGACAGTTTCCTATGCGCTATTAAAAGATGTAGTACGTTGAAATCAAAATTAAAGACATTGCACAACACTAACCATTGTTAGCCTTACAGTTACCTGCCTTGAAAGCACTGAATAGGAAAAAAGCATGCTTAACCCCTTTAACCTTGGCATTTCAATTTTTACCAGATGCTTAAAACACACCTTTGGAAAAATTATATTCTGAAAACAATCTTAATTCTGAACGGTTTACTTTTACTATAGAGTAAGATTTTAATACACTTGGACTAAATTATTGCAGTTTATTTATTATTCATAGCAGTCGTCAGTCACAGTGTTAACACTAGAGAACTTATTGATGAATGTAACTCAATATTATTTAGATATCTTCAGCCTTGATTTAGTGGAAGTTATGCTCACAATGAAAGGCACAACATCCAAGAGCAGACAACTAATATTTATAAATTTCCAAAGTAATGGCACCCATAGATTTTGTTAGCTTTTAGAAAATAGAAGTTCAGCTATCTATAATTTATCAACCTAACCATTTATATTTTTAAATTAATTGTATTCATTGTTGTTGAGTTTCACAAACTACTGTATACAGATACACACATAATATGATATCTATTTATGATATATGTATTCATATATATGTATGTACATATATACGCATACATGTATATATGCATTTTTATATGTACTTATACATATATATGAGAAATATTTTGAGAAATATAGAGCATGTATACATGTATGCATGTATACATGTATACATGTATACATGTATACATGTATACATGTATACATGTATACAGATATACATATATCTATGTTTCTCAAAGTTTATTTTCTGTGTATTCATGTATCTGTCAGTCTGATTGTCTAGTTATAGCTAGCTCTTAAAATTTTGGAATTAAAATTTTGCCTTCTTATCGATGTACCAACAATGTACCAACAATAGTAAAATTAAAACGATGTGACAAGATAGCATCTTACAGTAGTCATCTTGCTCTTGCATAAGTATCAAAGCTCCTCCAGCGGAAATATTGTGGGAATAAATAGAGCGGTTGGTATAAAGCTCCAGATCACCAGGTCTGTTTATCTCTGCATACCACTAAAGACAAGATATTTATTTCTATAGACTCCTAAAAAGTTACTTCCCAGCTACTACTGTGTTTGTCGATGAATAAAAATGAGTTTTATTGTTAATATATTTCCTCTCTTTACACGCAAAATAAATTAATAAACGCATGATTGTGATACCTTGATAGTTAAATATTCATATATAATTTTACAAAAATATGTTCAACTCTTTTGCCACCAAATTAATTTCTTCTTTTAGTTATGCTCTATTATTCATTTATTCATTCAAAATAATGTTACTCAATTGAAACGTGGAGGAATGCACCGCAGATATATCAAAAAAGATTAACCATATTTCAAAAGAAACTATTGCGTATAATTAACCTTAAGCCTTTCGGGTTTCCAACAAAAGACCTATTTGTCAATTTAGATATCTTAGCTGTCGATAAACTTTATAAGTATAAATTACTAATTCAAGCTCATAAACTGTTTCACACTAGTAGCTCTGTATCACTATCACATTACCGTACTCGTCATCAATTACTATCACTTCCTGTTCCCAAACATCTAACATCTGCTGGTCAAAGATCCTATAATTTAAGGATTGTGATACCTTGATAGTTAAATATTCATATATAAATTTACAAAAATATGTTTAACTCTTTTGCCACCAAATTAATTTCGTTTTTTAGACATAATTATAGATTCAATAAAAATTAATATTTGACAAGAGCACTTATGACATAACTTCTGAACCACGCAGTCTATAAAAATAGTTTTAATACCAAAGTTTTCAGCTTCAAATATTACGTCAGTTAAGGCCATAAAAATACCAAGAATGTATTTCAGAATTAACTTGAATACTTTTTCAGCCATTTTGGAAACGATACTGAGCCTGTCCGATTCATACGATATATCAATACGATTAGAGCTTACATCATTATTACTGATGATAAAGATGAAAATAAACATTTTTATCAAACTAATGTTTGATAAAAATCTCCCAAGGTCCATAGATCTACAAGTAGTGAAACCTCTGTAGCTGTAATGCATCTCATATGACTGGCCATTGTTAACAACATATGGTGATATAAAATTAAAGTGGCCAGAAAGTGAAACTACACTTAGGATGGGTTGTAAACTTATTTTTATTGGCTCAATAAATGTATAATTGTTTCCTTTTAATTAAGTACAGATCTGAGTGTCAACTCACTTAGATATTTGAACGGTATATAGCAGTTATTTTTGTACCTATCTTTTTACTAATTGCACAGGTTGATATTTCACGATGAAACCATTACTAGACAAGGTTATAACCGTAAAGCTGACAAAATCTGGTTAATAGATAAGGCTAAAAGCTCACAGCTGACAAAACCTTAGATATAAAGGACATTTTTCTTTACAGACTGATTACGAGCGAACAATTTAACATAGTTTAAAAAGTTGGACCACGGAAGAGAAAATATTAACTGAAATATTAAAATTAAATGAACTTCTTAATTTTACAAGAATCTTCAACTAAATTTATGTAAAATGCTTTCTGATTGGTTGGTCAGATGCTTATTGGTGCTGAAAATTGAAGATATTTAGAAAAGCTTTTTTATCAACGTGTAAACTTCTTTTACATTAAGATTTAATCAGCAAGCATAATAGATAAATAAAAAACATAGAAGATTAAAGTCACCCTGTGTTATAAGAGTTGTGTGTCCTTACCTTAAAAAAATGGTTGCTAATCCAAGTGAAGCAATGTTTGTGCCAACCAGTAAAAAGATGGATAACATCAGCTGGACTAGCAGAAATAATATAGGAAGTGTCTCCAAAATATGCAATCACTTGACCTTCGAACCCAAAAAGGTAGGCATTATCTGACACTGCAATAGTAAAAGAACGTAAAAGCATATAATGGATTTTTTATTAAGGACAAGTGAATAATGAGCATACGCTCAATGGAACTGTAAAACAAAGAAATAGAAAACAAAAATATTTAGATTACATGGTGAGAGTAATTCAAGAAAAAAATTTCGTCGAAGCAGTTATAGTTAAAAATGATGTAGCATTTCTGCAAAAATAATGCAACAATACAAAATTTTTCAAAGGCTCATCAGAAATTTGATAAACTTTATATAAGCAATTTAAGTTTCTATTACAAAGCAGCCAATCAAAAAACCTACTTCTGAGTCAAATTGCAGTGGTATAATTCATGGTGGGAAACACAAATATGAGATCAGCACAAAGTTGTATAAAAAAAAAATTCAGTAGCAAAAAAATAGCCTATACTTGAGTTATCTTCTTTTTATAAGTATAAAAGCAAAAGAGTATTTTGATATAATGACTTTCTTTGTAGGCTTTAACCATAGCGTAATGCCTTTTAACGTGAGATCATAATCGCATTAGCAAAGTAGTCTGGTGACATGCCACTCTATGACAAGTGTCTGCAATTCACATTGATCTGCTATAACAAAATTCCATGTTCAAAATGATGCTAGTTGTGAAAAATATAGGATGTAAATGACCCAACACTGTAGATAAGTAGCAATACTTGGCAACATCAACGTGGTAAAAATAATCCAGTGCTAATAAAACAGTGAAAAAATAGTCCTACAGTAAATGTTAAAACATTCAGGAAGGCAATTTTAAGCTGCATGTAGAGCACTAAAAAAAAGACCAAATATTTTGAATCTGTACATTCTCCTTCTTATAAATGTCGTTAACTTTTAGATGTCTTCTACTTTATAAACATTAGAAGTTACATTATTGGACATGGAATCAGAGCACACAAGCTGCATGTTATAAAAAGCAGGAATAAAAGCTATTCATGATCTAGGATAGTCATATAACACAAAATCATGTTCAGGGAGTTATAATATATAATACGGTACATTTGTAATTGGCAATTGAGAAATAATTTATGCATAGTTGATTTGTTGAAATGAAAAGCCCTCAATGAATAGATTACAGGTTTTATTGTACTTTATGGTATCTGTATTTGGCTTTATTTGAAAGCTTTATTTGTTAATATAAAGCAAGTTTTGAACCAATATAAAATTGTTAGAAATGATAAGGTGCACTATTCAGGTCAATACCAAATTATGCACAAGCAATTATTGAGTTGATTAAAAAAATTGCCCGTATTTTTTAACTTGTGACTTCAGCTTATTTAACCAACGTTACAGCTAACGGAACTAATTGGACTCTTTCCAAAATCTAAAAATATCTGTGCTAATATTAACTCTTTGTACTTTGTGAAAGGAAAAGCAAAGAGACGAACGAACAGCAGCCACACTTTGTCATAATGAGAGCAGTTTCCATTCGTCCAACACAACAGTTAAAGGTTTGGCAAAGGATTGTGGTGTACAAGATTGCATAGTGACAATATTATATCTGCTGCAGTTCAGTAAGTGGTGAGACATGTAATAACTATGTGCATAATTGTTCTAAGATGTTGCAAGTTAGTTGAATTGGGATGGTAGCAGTGCACTTGGGTTTGAATTCAAATATCTGTGTTTGATTCCTAAGCCTTTTTCTTTGGCATTCCCAACGTGGCATGAGATGGTGCGGATGGACAAACACAGCTCTTATCATAGTAAAGATTAGATTAGTAAAGATATCGAGTACAAAACCGTAATTTTACTGTTGAATTCAGACACCTGGTTTTTACTAGTCGAATAATCGAAGAATAAACTTAGATGTAAAAAGAAATTACGTTTATTTCTATAAATTAAAAATTATTTTTATAGATTACCTAACATTCAACATATAATTTAAATATCAGACTGAGCACAAGATATTAACAGTTTTCATCAATTGAAAGGTTCATAAGAATAGCAACACATGCAGATGTCAGTCTAAATTTTAGCACCCTACAGCATATCATGTTTGCTATATAAGTAGTTTTATTACTAGTTGTATGGACAACTCCTGTTATTAATTAAAGGTTGACTTGCAACAAAATTCACATTACAGCCATTTAATATCAAAAGATTCACCATGTCTTAATCTGCTGTGTTGTAGGTGTCAAATATGTGGAAATGTGATTACAAGCTCTTAAAAGCTCAAAAACGAACAGTTAATCGCAGCCATCACGAAACCGCCACAGATTTCAATCTTTTCCAAAACGTTTCAAATGGGACATAGTTGTACAAGATAGCTTCTGTTTAAACTTTCACGCAACCTCATTCGTCAAAATATTTTTTGCAAATATACTTCACGCATTCAATTAAACCATGTCTATTGTTCTTACGCGTCTATTTTATCGTCATTGTAATGCTGTCACTTTCAGCACTGATATCCTATAACCTATCGTAAAAATTTGTTTAATTTTTAACCTTTAGCTCAAAGGAGTACATATCCTTGTCTGATAAACATGATGAGCCTGTTGGTCACCTGTGATAATCGACAAAATGCTGCAGAAATTATTCATGAAGTATGGGTCACATGATCAGATTACGACTAGACGATTAGACCAAGCCGAAACAAAACTGTAAAGTAGCGAGCATCTATATTTGATACGGGGTCTTCAATAAAACTCGAAGTGTTTGTCATAAACTAATGCTATGAGAAGTTTTATATTGAGCCTTTTATTGGCCCCTCAATTTACGTGAGAACATCATGTGACAAAACAATACCCAAATGTACTGACTGCGTCAGAAAAAAAAACTGATTTCGATTTACGGCGGTTTCGTGATGGCTGCGATCAACTGTTCGTTTTTGAGCTTTTAAAAGCTTTTAATCGCATTTCCACATATTTTGCACCTACAACACAGCAGACTAAAACATAGTGAATCTTTTAATACCATATAACTGTAGTGTGAATTTTGTTGTAAGTCAACCTTTAACAAATATAAGATTGTACTACTTTTGCGGATTATTCCCGATTTGGTATTTGAGGCAACCTTGAGCATTCCATGCAAATCTGTATATATGCTCACAGCAAGCTAGTCATATATACAACTATATAACAAATATATCTGTTTATTATGCATGCATGTTTAGCTGAAGATCCTTAAGTTAAAATCTTGTGCCGGCAATTATTAAGTAATCAAGACTATAGCCTGTGTTCTACACTACAACTTTAATACATAAATTTGTGACAAATTTATGATTCAACATAAGTTTAAGTTTACATGACGGAAAATGACAAAAAATGATAGGCAGCTTCACTCACTTGCTGTGCTGATACTAAAAATGAAGTCTGTACTGAATCTATCATCATCAGCTCCGAGGTTTATCCAAAAACAAAAAGTGTTCTGAGACATTTGTGGCAGGTTCTGTTGATAGAGGAACTCATCAGTTGTATAGCCCTGAGCGTAGACAGGAAGCTCGAGTGACCCACCATCTGGGTAGAAACAAGGCTAAGTTTTTGCACAAGTTTCATAGCTTGGAGGAACTAAACCTCAGTAATCATTAAATCAGCAATTTACAACCCGCGACCTGGAGAGCGCAGAAGCACAAAATAGGCATGCAGTGCACCCAGAGAAAAACATCATGATGAAAAAAGGTAAGCACAGTTAACCTATTCCAACACTCTATAATTATTTATAATACTCTGTATTTTTTAGAGCGTAGAATGTTGTTAGCAATAGGCTTGACTACTTATCGTTATACATACAGGTATTTATAGAAAATATATATAGGCCTATACATGACTGTTGAGTTTTTATTTGCTATGTGAACCGGTGTCAGGTCAGCTATGTGTTGTGGTCGGGCTGTGGCTGGCTGCATCAGTGGAGGCAGTCTGCCTACCTTTGTGATTGAGGATCTGGTTAGCAACACCTGTTTACTTGTCAGTTTTTGTCATTGAAAATATGAAAATAACAGTTATATTCCATCCTGTACTCAACTACCACTTTAAAATGTCTCAGTTTGCCTTTGGATGCCAATACAGCAGCACCAAAATGTTTTTTTGCAGTCAGGCATCTCACTACATATCAAAGCTTTTTTTAGCAGAATTTTAAAAGGCTTGTGCTATCCATTATATAGTCAGACTATTAGTCAGCACAGTATTTGTCATCAGTCAGGAAGTGTCAACTCCGAAACCTAATCACTGTTGTTTCTGGAATCACAAGGTAAATTTCAATATAATTGTAATGTTTTCTTGTTGTTAATTCTGTCATATGTAATATGCTACTGTATTGTGGTTTGATATCAATTCCAGTTTCTGTAATTTTATTATCATGTGTTCAGTCATGTTATGCAATGTGTCAATGCACTCACCCTCAATTAATACTTCCTACCTGTATTGTGCATCATATGTTATGTTTGTTTATCATGATTTATTAGTGAATATTATCTATTCACATATCAGTACATTTGTGTAACCTTTTGAGAGGTTTCACGGTCAAGCTAGATTACTAACAGTTGTATTGTCAGCATTTAATAAAGAAATAAAGTCAGCAGTAATCTACAGTAATCAGTGCACTTTTCTCTCGACACAATAGTGGTTCGCCAGTCAGTCTGAGAGCTCCGGCTCTTACAATGACTACTGAATGCCCGGTGTTGCCTGGGTAATAAAAGTCTTTGCACAGAAAATTCATTTGTATTTAGCATATTACAACAGTTACCATTCTAATTTTCAAACTTCATACTATGGGAAACGTTTTTTATGCAGTTCAGATAAATTAAGAGAAAAAATAAAAACAGCTGTAAAGGTTTTCCAACTTTGTCAAACAATGGTAACTTTCAAACTTCATTTCACGAGGAAAATGTTTTGAACAGGTAAGATAAATTGAGAAATAAAAAAAAACAAATATAAAACTTTTTAAACGTAATTGTGGAAAATAATGGGTAAATAGCGGGATTAGGTCTGTTTTGCTGTAGTTGCAATTAAAAATGATTTGTTAATTATACAATTAATATAAACTAAGAAAACAAAATAAAAATTCTGAATATGTTGAATTAATAATAACAATTCTTGCATAGAAGTGTATGTATAAAAAAGGTTACTGTTCCAGCAGAAACTTTGAATACGACGATACTGGTACCTTTCGATACTGGTACAAATGTAAATATGATATATCAGACTGTCTTTGTCTAATTGAATGGAGAGAATGTAAAGGTTATTTCTATTTGAGACAATGCAATTCTCGGCAGGAAAATTATTGGCTTTTACCAATTTAGCTATTGAACCTTGCAAAAATATCCGAAATTGGAGGTCACAAAAAGACGAAAAAGCATTGTGTTTCATAGAGTTGATAGAGTCTCAATTAATACGTCATTTAGCATGGGCAGTGAAGAAAATGGTGTATACAGTATATAGCAAGGACTTTAAATTGTAAGAGCATTAATAGACTCATGGTTACGCAATAGGATTGTAAACCTGTGGTTGCAATCCTGTGGTTGCATTCTCCGTGGGTTCAAATCCAGCACAAGGCAAGATTTTAACTCCACAATCTTAATAGCTATAGTTGAAATAACTGAAGGACATACTGAGATTTATAAATATACATGTATAACAAATATAATATTTATTAAATGTAACAAATAATATATGATACATAGGCACCATATATCATACACGAGTATGTTCTACATATTCTACATATTACATAGATACCTCGTTTATCATATATATATATATATATATACATATATACATATATACATATATACATATATACATATATACATATATACATATATACATATATACATATACACATATACACATATACACATATATACATATACACATATACACATATACACATATACACATATACACATATATACATATACACATATACACATATATATATATATATATATACCAACTCTGAAACTCTATCAACTCTATGAAACACAATGTTTTTTCGTCTTTTTGTGATTTCCAATTTCGGGGATTTTCGCAAAGTTCAATAGCTAAATTGGTAAAGGCCAATAATTTTCCTGCCGACAACTGCATTGTCTCAATTAGGAATAGTCTTTACATTCTCTTCATTCAGTCAGATGAAAACAGTCCGATATATCATATTTACATTTGTACCAGTATCGAAAGGTACCAGTATCGTAGTATTCAAAGTTTCTGCTGGAACAGTAACCTTTTTTATACATACACTTCTATGCAAGAATTGTTGTTATTAATTCAACATATTCAGAATTTTTATTTTGCTTTCTCAGTTCGTATTAATTGTATCATTAGCAAATCATCTTTTAATGTAATCACAGCTAAACAGACCTAATTTAGCTATTACTTGCTAATTATTTCACATTTACATTTAAACACTTTTATAGTTGTTACATTTTGTTTCTCAATTTATCTTACCTGCATCATGATATATATATATATATCATTAAAACAATGGCGTTATATGTAACTGATTAAAAACTAAATGTAAGGACTACTGCTAGAGGTAAGATTATCAAAAAAAATAAGAAAGCAATAGTGTTCCTAAAAATAAAGCAACAGTCAATTTAAAAAGTGAGCAAATACTTCTGAGCCAAATTTTAGGAAAAATTTTAAAGCTGACCATCAGTTATTATGATAGTAAAAGATATACAATGATGAGAGCCTAAAACTAGACAGCGTGGGATGGGTGTGTAGATTAAAAAATGTAAAAGTTGTTCTGAACTAAAAGTTCATGTGGTCTGAATTAACCTAACTCTGTATCTCTATCACCAACTCTACTTATAAACCACCCATCTCCTCGATCATGGTCTGAATTATCCTAATTCTGTATCTCCATCACCAACTTTACCTACAGACTACCCATCTCCTTAATCATGGTCTGAATTATCCTAACTCTGTATTTCCATCACCAACTCTACCCATATACCACCCATCTCCTCGATCATGGTCTGAAGTATCCTAATTCTGTATCTCCATCACCAGCTCTACTTATATACCACCCGTTTCCTTAATCATGGTATGAATGATACTAACTCTGTATCTCTATCACCACCTCTACTTACAGACTGCCCATCTCCTCGATTATGGTATGAATGATACTAACTCCGTATCTCTATCACCACTTCTACTTACAGACCCCCCATCTCCTCGATCATGGTCTGAATTATCCAAACTCTGTATCTCTATCACCAACTCTACCTACATTCCATCCATCTCCTCAAGCATAGTCTGAATTATCCTAACTATGTATCTTTATCACCAATTCTACCTACATACCACCCATCTCCGCTGCCACTGTTACATGGCAAGGCTATCACTGTACATAATTTTAAAGAAGTACCATTAAACAATTTAAATTTCCTGTCTGTCTTTTAACACTTGCTCGTCTATGTGATCAATATTTACGCTAAAAATTAGGTTATTTGACTCATTACAATAGTTGTAAACTTTTAAAACTTCTTAACGTTGATACAGCTGCAAAATGCTTTTCATTTTATGGCAAAATTGACAAACATATCAGGGTGGCAAAATGCTATTGTAATCTGTAAAATACCTGTGAAGATGAATGTAGCAAGGAAGACTCCCAACTTGAAGAACTCTCTTATCATCTTCTTTCTAGGAGAAAACTGGACTTCATCTGTCTATAGTTGCTGGAGTGAAATGAATCAACTCAAACAGTATGATTTTGTTGATAGAAATATATTGATTTCTTTTTAAATAAATTTATGTTGTGCAAATAAGAATATTGACAAAGCTGAAAAAACGGGTGAAGTTTTAAATTTTCTTGCCAAGGTCTAAACGACTTAAAGATGTGGTTGCGTCAACAAATTTGATTTAAAGAAATTAAAACCTATAAAAGGCTAAAACATCAGCTACAATTTGAGGCTATTTTTGTTTTTGTAGACCAACCCTGTCTAGAGATATATGCGTTTGAATGAGGCCCTCTTTTAAAAAGCTCACGTTCCAGCAGGTGCTTCTTTCGTGACGTCACAAGCAAGACATCTGAAAAGAAACTACGAGCGATAAATATGAGGTCACTTCCTTAGCCAATCATCAGTGTGAAATTTTTATATAGGCCGTAATAAATGTTATCACTCATAAAACGCGTTGTCTGTGATCTCAATTTTAGGGATTTTACTCTATTATTAAATCGCATAGACATCGATATTTACTAAATTAATTAACATCGTTACTTTAATGAATTACTCCATCGACACGCTTTATTGGCGAACAACATAATTGTAAAAATTGCTGCAAAGGTGACTTCGAATTTTCTTGGCATCAGGTAGTTAAAGTTCTACGACGGAAGATCGGAGAATTGAGGTAAATTTATCTTTTACTTTGAGTCTCTTATAGAGTTTTCTGTTGAGTTTACATTCAGATTATATTTCCTTGTTTGAGGCTAAAATGTAATTTTCTGCGCCTGCGAGATACGTATGTACAGTAAGTTCTTGACGGCTTCTTTTTAATCTTTAGCATCTAGCAATACAATGGCTTAGATTGACAAATATACTAAAGGTAATATTTTAGTACTCATTAATACATGTACTAATTAATAAAACTATAACTTTTTGCTATCACTAATCATCATTTTATATTTTTTTATCGGTTCACCTAGCTACATTTGCTTCAAATTTTCTGTGGCAGTTTTATCTAGTAAATTAGATTTATGATTTGACTTTGGATGTTCACTTTTTACTTGTAGAAAGTGAAGAAAATCAATTGATCAATGCAAATCTTTAACTTCCAGAACCAAAGCTTTGAATCTTTGGCTTGGCGTACTTGTGCCTTTGTTAAACATTTATTCGTTTTTAAATTTACACTCGCAATCTATCAAACTCCCAATTTGAAAGCTTTCTGTAGATACGCTTTAGAATGACATATCTATGAATGACATATATTTATTGCATTTGTTTGACTGATTACAGGATGTTTATGTCATTCCACCAGCCGAAGCAGCTTTGTCAGTGTGGAAACTGCCATAAAGGGAAAAAAGAGACTTGAATTGCTGCTGCATAAACCATGATGTTTTGTTTGAGTTTGTTGCAGTAGATGAATTTGTCTTATTGTATCAGCTAAAACTATGTGAGTGGCCATGACTTGATAAATATTTTTAATAAAAGCTTTATGTCGAGATGAAAATCTTTTTGCTTGTAAAAATTGTATAATAAAATTATATTGTTGAAGATAATGCAAAACATGATTTGGAGAATATTGTAGTGAATTGGATACAGTATATGGATGTCTGCAGAACTGGAGAATGTGAGTTCAAATCCAGTTTGCAGCAGACTTCTCATCCTTAAAACTCTATCCCTATGTATATTCTCTTCAAAGACGCAGCTTGCTTATTTTACTTACGGTAGTAAGAAACTAGTTTACGGTGTGGGCAATGATATACAGCCCCACCCCAAAGATAGGCGACGGACATAATGTAGGCAGGGCTTTTGGGAGGCTGTATATCGTTAGTGTGGGTAGCGGCGGAACTGTGCTGATACAAAGACCTTATTCTACATAGTTTGCTTGACAAAATTACCGTAGACCGTTAGAATTGGTAGTCAGTACCCAAATGTTTACATAGCATTTGGAGAAAGTGAGTAAGACAAATTTTCAATTTCCATTATTTGAGGCTTTTGAAACATTCATAATAATGTATCTGTAGCGGGGGTTTAAAATTTTATTCCAACCAACATGAGCAAATACAAAATAAAATAAATGCCAATAGAGCCGCGTAGGACTAGACTTTGATCGCAAATAGCCGATGTGAATACGAGATATATTGACAGATAAATCACGCATGACATAATTTTGGGCATGTCTGGGCATGTTTTTTTGGCCTGAGCGTTTTTACTGCGATAAGATTTTTTCGATTTTAAACTTCAAATATCTTAGCAATGAGATCGCCTAACACAACAAACAACATATCAACTGATAGAGAAAAAAATGCTTTCTTTTAAAATTAACTCAAATCTGACGCAACCACATCTTTAATACAAAGGACAATTATAATATGAAAGTTTCAAATCAATGATAAAGTATTGACAAACAGAAATGCATTGCTGTTGCAGGGGCATAGATAAAATTTTTAGTGCAAAACAGTACAATGGTAGATTTTCCACAATACAACAGAAATATTTAGTTGTTATAACAAAGATTGTATGTATAACTCAAAATTCCTAAATTGTATTAAATAGGCCTCTACTGTGCTAAATGTTTTACACTGTACTAAAGGGCATACACAGTACTAAAAGCCCTACATTGTACCAAAAGACCTACACTGTACTAAAAGACCTACACTGTACTAAAAGGCATACACTGTACTAAAAGGCATACACTGTACTAAAAGGAAGTGAGGTGCAGGTAAGAAGGCACACAGGTTGTATTGCATATGCCATTATTTGTAAACAAAGAATTTAGTGGATTTGGTCTAAAGATAAACTAACATACAACATTTTTTCTCATGAATATATTTCAACAGGTTTACTAATTTAAAAAACCAATGGCTATCATTGTTGTATAAGTTTTTCATTAAATTATTTAGTCAAAGCCGAATTGTTTTACCTGTTTTATATCGCGGAATTGCTCATTTTATTGCATGTAGGCTTAGCTTTAACAAAAAAAATTATTATTAGGTTAATATAACACTTTGTGCAAATAAAAAAAAACTTTAAAAAGTTTATAATCTTAGCTATTATTTTCAACTTCAGCAAAGTTCAAGTTAGTTTAATATTATAGTAGCTGGTCACTAGATTTGTGATTTGTTCTCAGTTACTGTTGATAGCAGCCTGTTTTGTTTATTAAACCAATAGCTATTAAACATATGAAAGCAAATAAAACCTTAAATTTTAACTTTTTTACAAGGCGGCAGCCAGGTCAGTGCTTTTATAGTACAACTGTTGTGTTTGTATGCTTAACTTACACAGGCCATGAGTTACAGGGGCTGATCTCTAGAGAAGCAGTTGAGTATATAAATACTGTCTTGGATAAGCTTGGGAAATAGCCTGAAATCTAAGTTGTCAAAATTCTTTGGCAGAAAAGAAAATTTTGATAATAATATACATCTAATATATAACATATATTGAAAATAATAATTGTAACAACTGTTCATTAATCACAGTAAAAAGACGGCTAGCTGGAATTATTTATGGCTCCCGTTTGTAATCATCATTACCTTCTAATGTAATCTCTTGTGCCATATCTCTGTTTGCAATTGTTTTATATAGATCATTCTCAATATCTGATTATTAGTTATTATTTGCTAGCATTAGTTTTGCAAGAATCATTTGTCATGGAGCCGTCTAGCACCAGCTACCAATATCTTATTTTAGTTGATATTGATTAGAAACAGTCTTTTTGTGGTCTAAGGGAGCGGTTTACTTTGATCTATTTGGCTGATTAAACTTTTAGTATCTTACTATTTGCTTTACTTTATTTTATTTACGAATAAATGTAAATATCGTTAATTTTTAATGAAGCTCTCTGTGTGCGTAGTTCGTTTGTATTTCTCATTAAAATCAATGCAAACTCATATCATCTATTTCTGGTGACAAAACAAGTTTGTCTACAACGCCTTGTTTGTTTTTTGCAGTTGGTTTTTGTTCATGAGGGTTTGTATGTGACGTTTGTTACTTGTGTGTTAACAATAAAATTTAACAGATGTCATAGAGCCAAATTATAACCACAATTTTCACCTTTTCTTGTAAGCTGGGATGAGAAATGAGTTATTTCCAAGAACTTCTTTCTAAAACTGAATGCTACGTGCTATCGGTAAAGGAATAGTTATGAGCTACTGTAAATTTCATATATTTATTAATATGTCAGCACACCCAGATGCTAATGTTCTCTGAGCAGCTATAGAATGCATACTTTATAACTATAATCAACTTTATAAAGAAGGCGTATTCAGTGTGACTTGTTAATTTTTCCACAACTTCGTTTATATATTAATAAAAAACAATGATTTCACAAAAATAAAATTTGAGCAGCCCGTTTTACATGCAACTTGTTGTTTTACTGAACATGAGGAATCATTCACTCCAAACGCATATACAAATGTACCAATCAAGAGGGCTTATACATGAGTTAAATTAAAAAATAGATGATAGAGTATAAACTATATGAACTGTTACTAGTAAACATAATTAAATAATGGAGTTGCAAAATATCTTTATGTAGTTTCCAGGAAACCAAACTAAAAATAGTTTTTTAGGAAATATAAGTAAATACCATAATTATTGTAATAGATAACATAAGTTTTTTGTAATTGTCTAAATAGCATCTATTCAAACTGTTAGCACCTTGTCTACACATTCAAATTTAGAACAAGTTAAAAAAAAATCTTAGAAACTATGTTCATCTTGTTCAATAATAGCGATACGTACTATATGTTGATGTAAAAACTATAGAGAAACAAATATTACTCCGAAATCATTATTTATCGTAATTTCTATATTATGATAATTCTTTATAGAGAGTGATTTGACCTTTCTAGTCAATTATATTTTTTTCTCCAATTCTGATTTCAAGAAAATGTAACCAATCTTCAAAGTTTATTTGCTATTGCTATAACAATTAAAGTTGTCTGTTATGGTTACATTTTAACTCTGCATCACTTAATTTGTGACTTCAAACAGCAAATAATCTCTGGAATTGATTTTCATGATTTATGAATGTTTACTCACATTTAACAATGTTGAACATTCTGTCAGCCATTTTTATATAGATTGTGCAAGCCAGTTGTCTTCTCACGCTTCATTTAGTGCGTACTTATTTATATAAACAGTGTTGTTTTATCCACAGTTTCTGGTATCAAGTGAGTCCACATGTCTAGTAGGGATGATAAAGAGAGATTGAGGAAATGAGCCAGTTTAGGACTGACTTCCTTTAATAACTTTATTGACAACCATCTTCAGTTGGTGCAGGTTTGTTGAATACGTTTTCTCTTCAACTTTTTATAAACACTAACATTTCCAGTGTATAAATTTAATTTTAGTAGACATCATGCACTACCAAAAATAACAACTGTCTTCTTTTGCTAGATTTGTTTTACCTACGGAATAGAAGTTAGTGAAACTTTTTTTATTTTAAATGGAGTGACTTACAAAATTCATGTTTTTATTTATAAAAAACATACATTATTCAAAAGTTTTGACAGTCAATGATTTGCTGTTTACTAGAAAATGCTAGTAATGTAGAAGTCTCACAAAAATAAATGGTTCTAAGGCTAAGTAAGCTTAAATCATTGGTCCAGCTAGCAATAAATAGCTATGCAATTCTAGTGAGTACATGAGGTCAAGGCCATCAAATATAAATGTCATTCTTACAGGCAGGTTTAACTCAACTAGATGTGCTTCATATCATTATAATCATGCAATTTGGTGATTGATTTGTTTGACAACACCTTGAAATATCTGTGACTTGGAGTCTTTCCCAAGATGGGTAAAGTTTGTCTTTTCTAAAATCGTCAAGTTAACCTCTATTTTTATGTAGTCATGATATACTATGTCAATACTTAACGCAGTAAGACATGCTGGTTTCTCATGAAAGTTTACTCTGGTGATAGTTGACAGCAACAGAGCTGATCTTATGCAAGCCTGCCTATAGGGTTCGCCTTGAGACCTGACAAAAATAATTTATGCAGACACATATTTGCTATAGGAATCTGCATTTATCAAAACCAGTTGGATTTATGATAAATTATGCTAATCAGTTTATCATTCTCATCCACATTTCTTCAAATGTCCTAACTAAAACCTACTTTCACACAGATGACTAAAAGTGTGCGTATCAGATTTTCACATGGCCACTGGCATTGTCACCAACTTCTCCTCTACTCACGCATAGGGTCCTAGTTAAAACTGAAACAACTCTTGATAGCAAGCTCGGGACCAGTTTGATTACTTGAACTTTATACTAAGACTATGCTACCAATCAGGTATTCCAGCTCACCACACTTCCACCATGACATCACCAATTTTTTTAACTTACTGCTTTATCCCAAATTTGATCTTTTTTGCATTTGAGCTACATTTTTCAAACTCCTGTGTAAACTATGCTCAGATTATTTGTACTAGCAGCTCGGCAGTCTCACACACCATGTCTCACACACATGAGAGATTTTCATGAGGAATCAGTAAGTACATAAATAACTCTTTCACTACCAAATTAATTTCTTTAACCAACACGTAATTACAGTTTTGCAAAAACATGATATTTGCTATGGAGATGTATAAATAGCCACAACTTTTGAACCACACGGTCTATAAAAGTGTTTTGACACCGAATTAATCATCACAAAATATTACATAAGTTGATGTCATGAAAAATACCACAAATGCATTGCAGATAAAAAAAAACACATTTTCAGATTTTTTTAAAAGACTGAGCATGTTTGAGTTGAGCGATTTATCAATATCATTACACATTATGGCATTATTATTACTAATAAAATATGAATAATAACTATCAGTAGTACTATTGTTCAATAAAAATCACCCAAAGTACACAGATCTGAAATTAGTAAAATAGTGTAGCTGTAATGCATCTAACACGCCTGTTCATCGCTAACAATAAAATGTGATAAAAAAATAAGTTTCCCCAAACAAAACTACGCTCAGGATGGATTTTTCACATGTTTTATTGGCTCACTGCAGTGTCCTTAAAAGGCGTACAGGGTACTATAAGACCTACACATTACCAAAAGGTGTACACTGTACTTAATAGAGTATAAATATACTCTATTATAGAGTACTCTTATAGAGTACTTAATATACTGCTATGTACTAAAATGCCTACACTGTAATTAAAGGCCTCTGCTGTACTAAAATGCCTACACTGTACTACAAGACCTACATTATACTACAAGAACTACACTGTACCAAAAGGTCTACACTGTACTTAATAGAGCACTTTATTATCAACTATCACTTCTAATAAAGTGTACATGTTAAAGGTGTTTTTATAGTACTACTGTAGTATTAGTATGCTTAACTCCCAGTCATAAGTTACAGGTGCTGTTCTCTGGAGAGGCAGTTAAAAGGATTAATATTGTTTTAGACAATTTAGCTAAGCTTAGAAGATGGCCCGACATTTATGTTGTAAAAATACTTTTGCAGAAAGGAATATTGTAATAATAATGTATATTATTTATTACATATATTCCCACGACCAAACAAGAGCGAAGCGATTGATTGAGAGATTTATGATAAATGCACATGTGCACACAACTACCGAAAAATTATCCGTTTGCGACCGTCACCAAATCCTTGCAACAAAATCCTATCAACAAATTTAATTATTTTTCAGTAAAGTCGTTTAAGTATAATAACGATACAAAACGCATATAAACCTATTTAAATATGTTACCAAGCCTTTGAAAGGTTACCGCAAATTCCTAAAACTAACGCATCTGATCAGATTATACACAAATAGACAGATTAATTTGGACAAAAATTGCCACAAAACGCTTGAAAAGCTTGGTTTAATAAAAGTTATGACCGGAAATTGAAACGCCGAGCGACAGAGAATAGAGCGATAAAGTCGTGCGCATTTCACGAAAAAATAACGTGCATATTTCACCAGTCTATAGCATTGTCGAAGGTTTCTGTAATTAACGTAAGAGTACTGAAATCGTTTCATTTTTGCCGATTTCAAAGTAACTGAAATTTTAGACTCTTGAGTACTTCGGTATTCTAACTGAAGTACAACGCAGTGTAAGTAAAGGGAATGATGATGATATTTTTTTCTAACGATTCTTATGAGATTTTAAGATTATGAGATTATACCTATGAGATTATAAAAACTATGATGTTTTTAAATGTAAACAAATTGTGCATTGGTTTTATATTGTTACTATATTAATAATATTGGTTATTCTAATAATATCAGTGCATTTTACTTCTAATATTGGCCAATACTGCATTTCTCCTATTGCAGGGGGAGAGATATAAACATATAATCTTTTCCTTTCATTATTGCTATTTGTTGTATATAATAACAACCACACCCAGTACATTACAGCTACCATGGCAGTTATCCTATTTGACTGCTAATATTGCATTTCTCAACCATCAGTACCCTTTCTTTTTTTCCAATATATCTATGGTCGTCGGCTGTATGACAGTGGAATTGCTAGTAAATTAAAAATAATAATTGCAACATTTGTTAATTAACCCCAGTTAAAATATGGCAACCTATAGTCAAACTGTTGTTTGTGGCTCTAGTTTTTAGTCACCATTACCTTCTAGAATGACCCCTTGAGTCACATCTCTGTTTGTATTTGTTTTTTATAATTCATTTTCGATATTTGATTTGTTAACATTTGCTTTATTACAATCCTTTTTATGGAGCCGTCTAGCTTTAACTACCAATATCTTATATTTGTTGACGTTAATTAAAAGCAGTCTTTTGTGGTCTAACTGCATGGTTTACTTGATCTATTTGGGTTGTTGAGCTTTTGGTAACCTACTATTTTCTTTGCTAGGAATACATGTAAATATCATTCATTTTTAATGAAGCTCTTTGTGTGCATAGATTGTTTGTCATTAGAATTAAAGCAAAGTTGTATCCTCTGTTTTTGGTGAGAAAATAAGTGTGCCTGAGATGCCTTGTTTGAAGGACCCGCAGTTGTTCACAATTTGTGTTTCTTCATATTGGTACACACTTGACGCTTGATGTTTCGGTATTAACAAATAATTCTAACAGATGCACTTAGAATCGAACTATGAAATTATATAAAATTATTAATTTATTATTATTAAATAAAGAATTATATAAAATTCATATTATTAATATATTAATTTGATCAATTTCTAATGTTCTTTGGGCAGCCTTGGAAAGCGTATTAAAATCAGCTGCTAAAAAAAGACCAGCGTGACTTATGAGTATATACCATAATAGGGTAATTAAAGAGTGCTTGTATATATGAATATTTAGATATATACGCATGTAAATATATATACACATGTAAATATATATACATATATATATACATCTAAATATATATAGACATGTAAATATATATGTATATATACATACAACGTATATACATGCATACCACAAAACCTCTAATTGAAAGCTATAGCACTCTATTTTTCAACCCTTCCTCTATAGTGGCCATAGACAAATTAACTATACTTATAGTTTATAGTTATGTATAATTATAGTATAGTTAATAGGTCTAAGATACATGTAGTGGCACTCAATTGGAAGTGGCGTTCAAATAAAGGCTGGTGGTGTACTTTTCAAATGGCTCGTCAGAACTTTGAAAAGATAACTTTAGCCCTTTTACGGGTGAAGCAAATGTCACCTGTATTTTGCTCCCTCTTCCCAGTGGAGCAATGTTAAACCTTTGGAATGCAATACACCTGCTAACTTACCTCCAGCTTGTTAAAGATCTCTTACCAAATGTGCATCGAGAAACCAAAAAATATCTTTACCAGTTGATATCTATTGTTTCAATTGACCTGCCTTGATATTATAGCGTGTGTCCTTCTTTGCAATTTGTTGGCATTTTCAATATTTTGATTAGATATTTTTATCTAACAATGTCGCATAAAAGCTCATTGCACTCATTGATAGGTTTGCTACAGTTTGCAGCCAAAACTAGCTTTTTATGTGCAATAGAATTGGAGTTATGAGCGTCGATCCATTGTAAGCCGTTTTAAGATAGCCACAAGGATGCTACTAAGTAACACGCTATAAATCTGCATATTTATAAGTTATATAATAATAATTTATCAAATGATACAAATATATTCATGAGCAAGTGAAATAAAGAAACCATACTTATATTGCATGCAGAAACCAAAATAAACGTTTTTAAAACCAAAATATTTCCACCGTTTGCTTAGATAGCTGCGTTCTGATTGTTGCTTTCCATGGAACGAACATCTTCTAGTTGTCCAATACCTTCCACAATATCTTCTGGCCTCAACTCTTCTTCTGCATTGCTGAATATGCATGTTCTTTACTTGTATTAAAACCGTGTTAAACAAGAAACTATTATTAGCATGAGACTGTTATTGATTATTTCTATGGTGTTGCTTTCAAAGTTTTAATAAAAAAAACGATAATCGTTGCAGTTGGTCGAGAAGATTTATTGTTATTAATGTAAACCATTCATTATTAATACAATTTTGTACACACTTTTCTACTAATCACTTGATATTTTGAGTTCATAAAGATCAAAAATAAGTCAAAGTGGCGGTCAAATAGAGATGGCGTTCAAATAAAAGGTGGGGCTCTAATTTTCAACCCTTCTCTCGTAGTGGTGGTTAAATAGAGGCGGCGTTCATTTAGTTTTACGGTATATACGTGTATACGTGTATAGGTGCATAAGTGTATATGTGTATACGTGTATAGGTGCATACGTTTATACGTGTATACGCGTGTATCTCAAAGTTTGTGTTTTTGTGTGTTTGTACGTCCAGCTATAGCTTATAAAATGTGTTGTAAGTTTGAAAGTGTTTGTTGCCTGTTGTTCTTTTTTACTATTGTTTAGGGCATCTTGGGTCACTTTTGTAGAAGTCCTCAGTGTTTCCACATAGTTATGCTTGTTTATTATTCTTGCTCATACTGTTTTTGTCTCATGGATATGTACTTTCTCTACATGGAGTGTTTGTGCATATGTTGAATTTCAGCTAATGCTTACTTTCTTTTTCTTGTTCTTCTCAAACTTCCACGCCAAAAGGATCTTTTGCTTTATTTTTTGTTTCACACTTTCAAGGTAATGTTTTTTCTAACTATGACTCGCTTTCGTTTGCAGCCCTTTTATGTCTTTTATAAGTACAGTCAAACATGGATAACTCGTCCACGGATAGCTCGAACACATGGTTAATTCGAACATTTCCTTTGGTCCGTTCCCACGTAATGATAAATTGCTATAGATAACTCGAATTCAACACTGTTAATTCGAACTGTTTTTTTGCCCAACAGCTACCGAAACGGTTGTTTTCGCTTTAGAAAATCACTTTATTCAAAGCCATAGAGGTAAACTTCATCTTTTCGTAATTCATAAGCGTCGTTATTACCACCATCGGCAAAATATTTTTGTCAACGACTTTTCTAAGTTTGGTGAAATTTGATTTATACTGCGATACGATGAATAGCACGGGCTAGCCGGGTCACGCGCGCAAGAATTTTCGCCACGCACATACAAAACAAAAATCGCATGTTGTTTTGTATGTGCGTGGCGAAAATCCTTGAGTGCGTGACTCGGCTAGCCCGTGATGAATAGTTTTCCGACGTTGATTCCGTGTTGAATCAACGTCGGAATGTTGAATGTTTAAAACGTCTTAAAAAATGTTGTAATTAAACGTATACGTTGTCTGAGCTACAAAAAACTATTCATCGTTTGACCTAAACACAGAATACGTGTGTACATTCAATAAGTATCTATTAAAAAAGCGTGAGTGATATAGAATGTACCGTAAAACCTCGTAAAACTTCTAATTGAACTGCCTCGGAGTGTTGCTCTTAACGAATCCCAGGTAAAGTAAGGTAATCTGCATAAACTTCAAGAAAAACGGCAAAATTGATCGTGTGTAAAACCCCAAAAGAAAAAAATGTCTTTTCTTTTGAGCATTTCAACAACGATCAAGTTTTGCCAATGTCAATCTGAAAAACATCCTGGCAATAGCATCACCTCAAACAACAAACCAATCTCAAGTGATAGAAAAATCTCTATACTTTTTCATGAAAACGTTTTAAACTTTACATTAGAAGCATTTAATTTGAAACAAGCCATTTGTGCTTTTGATTTATATTATAGTTTGTATATGTACATGTATCTACTAATAAATAAGTAAATATATGGACTTGTGACAGTGCTCTGATAACTTGAATGCTCTGATAATTCGAACACTTTTGCTCGGTCCCTTGAAGTTCGAGTTATCCATGTTTGACTGTATATCAAGACTGAACCACATGTTTCTACAATGTGGGGTGCCTCTATGCTTACTGTATCTCCACTGCTTATAACTTTTCTAACAGCTAGTACTCCTGTTTGTATGCTTTGTATAATCTTGTGTTTCTAGTATTTGCTATTCTTGTATCTTGTTTACTTTAGAAATTTTGTTTTTGTCTATTGTTTTATCTTTTAAATGATGAGTGTATAGCTTTGTTCATACCAGCCAATTTGCAAACCCAGTTTATGTGGCCGATCTCTGAACGATTTTACGCGAGCTATCAGCAAGATTTTTTTTCTTTACACTTGATCGATTTTGGGCTGAGAGTGGAACATTTGGCCATTTGTTATTTGCAGGGTCAGATAACTTTAGCTGATATATTTTTAGTAGGTCATGCTTTACATTTTGCTTACTTTTTCTCACCAAGTTTTTGGTGAGTGTTTTAGCAAGTTTACTAACTATTTTGAAATGCCCAGGACATCACTAACAGTGCATAACTATAGAGGAACAATATTTAGCTAACATCATCTCAGTTCAGTACTAATAATTGATACCTACAGGCGGATGATCTTTTGCTAGCATAATACGACTCAACTATCATACACTATGTTTCCATGATGCGCAGTGCTTCGGAGATAGCGCAACTCCGAAGCACTGCGCATCATGGAAACATAGTGAATAATTAATGCAGATGCTTCAATGATTATGCTGTTGCTATAGCATGTTGCTGTTGATTGCACCCTTCAGAGGTTATCAACAGAATTATTACTCATGAGTAAAGCTATGACAAAAACCTAGGCAAATGTGAAGAAAAATGTGGCGATAACTTAATATGACAATGTGTGACTTGCGATGACAGCGATTTTATTGGCTACTCAAAGTGGAAATCAGCTTAAAATCAGCCAATGACCTGGCATTGCCCAATAAATTATTTTTCTGAACAAAGTCTGTCTCGGGCTCATATGCTCGGTTAACAAGATACAATTCTCAGTCATGGAAAATTTGATACCAGAGAAATGGCTTCAAATAGGCGGGTGTGAATGCAGTTTTACTCAAACATTTATTTGCAACAATGACCCAAAAAGAGCTGAATTACCAAGCTGTATAACAATGAACAAAATACACATCACAGCTAATGGTTGACTCTCTATATAATCATTCATAATCAATTGGCTCTCAGCTAACATGATCAATTACATAATAAGACAAATACTAACACAAAGGCTATTCCTGATCTACCACCATGTTTCCATGACGCTTATGATGCATATTGGGAGTTGTGAGTAAATGGACAATCACATGTTGCGGATTAACTGCGTCATGGAAACACAGTGATTAATACAGACACTAGCATATAAAGTTCCATTCTTGTTTCTTAAATAATAAAAGTTGATAGAAATATTATGTAACAACTGCAGCATCATTGAAGTCACATGTGTTTTTAAACTTGCCAAAATAATGAAAATTATCATACAACAAAAATATTATTTATGCTAGACTGGTTTAAGGAAAATACCGAGCTTATTTTCCAACATTACACGGGCGCATGATTGTTATAAAGTTTTAGTGGTCTACACATTCTCTTGCAGTAACATTCACATAATCAGAGCCAGGGTTGGTAACAAAATCCCCTTTATTACCCTGATCAATATCATCATTCAGTGTACACATGCCACAAGATTGTTGGTAGTTAGCTATATACTAGTTTAGTTAGTAGTTTAGTAGTTAGCTATATATAGTTAGCTATACTATATATGATATACTATATACTAATTATATATACATATATATACAGAACAGATAGCGCAGTTGGTAAGGTATCGGGACAGTGATCATTAGGTCTTAGGTTCAAACCCCAACAACTGCACTTTTCTGGCCGTCCTTAGACAAAACTCTTGCTTGTATAACGTCTACAACCTCTATGATGAGTGCAATAACTAAAGCACGCTAGTGCATGCCAGCTCGAACGTCGCCCGGTCAGACAAGGTCTGCTCTGCCTGTAGCTGAACCATGACAAGGAAAACATGAAACATGTGCCCTGAATTACCAATAACCACTTAACAACTTGTAGCTCAGAGGAGTAACATAGTCAAGCGGCACCTCATATCGGAACTTGAGGTAGATGAAATTAGGGAACAATTCACCCAGGTAACCTCGACTAATGAGGAGTGCATATCAACACACACTGTCACACATGCACAATCTTGTGTTGACTCACGGGTCTAAGAAGACATGCACTTTGACCTTGACCCAAGGGTGAAAGAGCTTGCGGAAAATATCATCAACAAGATGCTAGCTGCTAATGATTACGGAAGCAGGGTACCACTACGAAGAGTTAGCTAGGCCATACCTAAGAAGCTGTTAGAAGACATTAACTTGGCACTGAAGTCAAGCTCAAATGGATCGATCAGTGAGACTAATGCCTTAATTTACAGTACAGCAACCGTCATCTTTGAGGAGATGGGTATTAAGCCACTGCCAACAAGGCTTCAAACCATTCCATCCTGGCAGCTGAGGCTACAAAATAAGATCAAGGACTTGCGCAAGAAAGTTAGTAGGCTCAGTGAAAGATCTAACCACAGTTTTAAGCGTCCAAAAAGGGAATCCACAATAGACGCTCTAGGATCTGCCAAACAGCAGCTAGTAGCACTTTCGGCACGACTGAAGCAGTACACCAAAGAGCGGGATAATAGGAGAATGAACAAACTGTTCATCAATAATCCATCTAGAGTGTATTCCCAGTTCAAAGGTGAACTGCAGAGGTCAATGTCAGATCCTCCCCGATCCAGCACTTCAAAGTTCTGAAAGGACATCTGGGAGAAAGAGACTACTCATAACACCACTGCCAATTGGCTGAAGAGGCTTAAAGAAAGCCATCAACACACTGTGGCTCAGCAAGGACTCATCGTCAGCGAAGTGGACATCAAATGCAGAGTTCAGCGTATGAAAAACTTGGCAGCACCTAGCCATGACATGATTCAAGCCTTCTGGTTGAAGAAATTTACATCACTTCACACTAGAATGGCTAAGCAGATGGAATGCCTAATAGAACAAGGTGACCATCCACAATGGCTGACCAAAGGACGAACTCTACTTCTTATAAAAGATCCAAAGCAGGGGCCGATTCCCAAAAACTATCGGCCAATAACGTGCTTGCCCACCACCTAGAAACTGCTCTCAGAAATAGTTGCAGATAAACTGGAAGAGCACATGAGTCACTATATGACCAGTGCTAAGAAAGGATTTGGGCGCAACACACAAGGGAGGAGCCAAACATCAGTTACTGGTGGATCAGACGGTCTGTCAAGACAGCAGGAGAAAGCAAACCAATCTTGCCATGGCTTGGATTGACTAGAAAAAGGCCTATGACTCAATTCCCACAGTTGGATACTTGAGTGCCTCAGTGTGTACAATGTTCACCCTGCTCTTGTGGCATTCATCAAGATGTCAATGACCAAATGGAAGACGAAACTGGAGGCGAATGGCAAAAAGCTAGCGAGTGTAAAAATTAAGCGAGGCATCTATCAAGGTGACTCCTTATCACCGCTGCTTTTCTGCATATGCCTAAACCTTCTAAGCAAAATGCTGGAGAAGACTCGATATGGCTAATAGTTTAAGAGTGGCACCAAGATAAACCACCTCTTCTACATGAATGACATCAAACTGTACTCTAACAAAAAAAGGGACATTGATTCGCTAATACCCCTCACTCAGGTATACAGCAAGGACATCGGAATGACCTTCGGTATTGAGAAATGTGGAAAGCTAATTCTTAAGAAAGGCCATTCTATGCTCACAGATGGCCTAAGAATGCCAAATGGTACCATCAAAGATATAGAAGAAGGGTACAAGTACTTGGGGATTATGCAAAGCAACATCAACCACGAAGTCGAGGTATGTCACAAAGCCATTACCAAATACAAAAGACGCCTTCGGCAGGTCCTACGGAGCCAGCTTAATGCCAGAAATCAAGTCATGGCAATAAATACCTACCCACTGCCAGTAATAAGATATCTAGCAGGCATAATAAAGTGGACTGAGGAAGCCATCAAGGAAACAGATAAAGCAACTCGTTAACTGCTGACCATGCATGGAGCACTCTACCCAAAATCTGATACTACTAGATTGTATCTCAATAGGAAAGATGGCGGTAGGGACTCAAAAGCGTACAGCGGGCAGTGAAAGAGGAAAAGCAAAGCATCAAAGCCTATGCAGCCTCCATGGCAATTTCAGATAAGTTGCTAGCTGAATTTCAATCAGCTGCTCTTACAATGGAGCTTCGACCTGATGATGAGGAAATTGACTGGCACACGAAACCTCTTCATGGTGCTTACCACCAAAAATATCTAAGGTTGGCGATTTTCACCAGATATATATGTGGCTGAACAAAAGAAACCTAACGGCCAATACAGAGTCGTTAATCATGGCAGCTCAGGAGCAAGTGCTCCTAAAAAGGCAACTCCAAACAAAAATCTATCATCCTTGAGACGATCCTAAATGCAGACTATGCAAAGATGCATCTGAGACCATCCAACACATCATCAGTGGATTCAAGCAGCTAGCAGGAAACGCATACACTGAGCGACATAATCATGTCGTAAGTGTTGTGTATAGAAGTCTATGTAATGAGTATAGCCTTAATAAACCACAACACTGGTGGGAAACTCCTGGTAAAGTGAATGAAAATGACCGCGCTAAGATCCTCTGGGACTTCTACATCCGGACTGACAAGCATGTCCTAGCAAACCAATCAGATATAGTGGTGGTAGACAAGGAGAACAAGAGGGCTACTATAATAGATATAGCAGTACCCAATGACTACAATATAGCCAGCAAAGAAAAAGCAAAGGTAGAGAAATATCTCCCTCTTGGAGAAGAGATTGAAAAATGCTGGGATGTAAGAACAACTGTAATCCCAGTAGTCATTGGGGCACTGGGCGCAATAACATCGGCGCATAAAATGTGGCTTGCCCAAATACCAACAGCAATCAACTCAGGTGAGTTGCAGAAAAGTGCTCTATTGGGAACAGCTAAGATCTTGAGGCGATTGCTCAAACTCCGAGGTCTCTGGTAGGAGACCCGAGTTAGAGCAGAAATTACTACCCATACGGGTTAACCAGGGTGAAATAAACAATCTTTTTTTACATATATGTATATATATATATATATGTATATATATATATATATATATATATATAAGTTGGTGAAAACTTAGATAATGTACTTGATAGTAAATAGATAGACCCACTTGTTAACTTATACTGCTCCATTCTATGTTGAGCACTCTGACTTTAGTTCTAGATATGATTAAATTCAGTATATAGATATATAGCGGAGTGTCCGGCGTAGCATATACATATCTATGCTAGATATATATATATATATATATATATATATATATATATATATATATATATATATATATATATATATATATAGATATATATGCTCATTAGATATAAAAAAAATTGTTTCCTCACCCCGAATACCCCGGATACCCCGTATGGGTGGTAAATTCTGCTCTAACTCGGGTCTCCTACCAGAGACCTCGGAGTTTGAGCACTCGCCTCAAGATCTTAGCTGTTCCCAATAGCGCACTTTTCTGCAACTCACCTGAGTTGATTGTTGTTGGTATTTGGGCAAGCCACATTTTATGCGCTGGTGTTATTGCGCCCAGTGCCCCAATGACTACTGGGATTACAGTTGTTCTTACATTCCAGCATTTTTCAATTTCTTCTCCAAGAGGGAGATATTTCTCTACCTTTGCTTTTTCTTTGCTGGCTATATTGTAGTCATTGGGTACTGCTATATCTATTATAGTAGCCCTCTTGTTCTCCTTGTCTACCACCACTATATCTGGTTGGTTTGCTAGGACATGCTTGTCAGTCCGGATGTAGAAGTCCCAGAGGATCTTAGCGCGGTCATTTTCATTTACCTTACCAGGTGCTTCCCACCAGTGTTGTGGTTTATTAAGGCCATACTCATCACATAGACTTCTATACACAACACCTGCGACATGATTATGCCGCTCAGTGTATGCGTTTCCTGCTAGCTGCTTGCATCCACTGATGATGTGTTGGATGGTCTCAGGTGCATCTTTGCACAGTCTGCATCTAGGATCATCTCTAGTGTGATAGATTTTCGTTTGGAGTTGCCTTGTTGGGAGCGCTTGCTCCTGGGCTGCCATGATTAGCGACTCTGTATTGGCCGTTAGGTTTCCTTTGTTCAGCCACATATATGTCTGGTGAAGATCGCCAACCTTAGATATTTGTTGGTGGTAAGCACCATGAAGAGGTTTCGTGTGCCAGTCAATTTCCTCATCATCAGGGCATAGGTCCATTGTAAGAGCAGCCGATTGAAATTCAGCTAGCAACTTATCTGAGATAGCCATGGAGGCTGCATATGCTTTGATGCTTTGCTCCTCCTCTTTCACTGTCTACTGTACACTTTTGAGTCCCCTACCGCCATCTTTCCTATCAAGATACAATCTAGTAGTATCAGATTTTGGGTGGAGTGCTCCATGCATGGTCAGCAGTTTACGAGTTGCTATATCTGTTTCTTTGATGGCTTCCTCAGTCCACTTTATTATGCCTGCTGGATATCTTATTACTGGCAGTGCGTAGGTATTTATTGCCATGACTTGGTTCTTGGCATTGAGCTGGCTCCGTAAGACCTGCCGAAGGCGTTTCTTGTATTCGGTAATGGCTTTGTGACGTACCTCGGCTTCGTGGTTGATGTTGCTTTGCATAATCCCCAAGTACTTGTACCCTTCTTCTATATCTTTGATGGTACCATTGAAGAAGTAGATATATATAGATATATATATATATATATACATATATATATATACATATATATATATACATATATATATATATATAATACATGTATATCGCAAAAGTTTGTGGTGCATCTTCCTTTATTATGTTATAAACAAACCAGTTATCTATGCTCAAATATGTGCTTATTCAGAAATTCTTTCAAAGACTTGGAATCTATTATCTAACTATGCAATTATGCTAAAATAACTTACCTTGGCACTCAAATGTCTCATAATGGATGTGAGAGGCACCTTGTTGAGACAAAGTGTTCCAGTTGACAACATTTCCTTCATCTCTACATCTCAACATCTTGATCTCCTCATCACTCATAGCATAGTCCCACATATTGACCCAAGAAATCTTTCCTACCGCAAGTTGTCTGATGTCCAGAGATCCGACTGTTGATATCAAGTCAAGTTGTAAATCCTATCCGTGACTTAGCTGGGAATAGCCCATCGAAACTAACTAACGTTACTATGTGGATTCATTAAATTGATGAGCAATGTTCTGAAGAGAACAAACCAGAGTGCAGACAATTCATAATGCTTAGTATTGTAATTTTGAGTGGCTTCCAATTTTATGGCAGAAAACAAAATATAAAAATAATCATAAATGGAGTTTAGTTTCATAATTGCACGCCATTTTATATTTAACAGAAATCCCCAAATATTTAGAGCTACTGATCATATATCTTCTCAAATTTTGAGATTTTTACAGTGAATTAAAAAGGTCATTAAGTCATTGTAATCATTTTTCTAAATGAATGGTGAGTTTGCTTGTTTAGCTGCGGTAAAACACTTTTGTATCTATGGTGTTTAATAAGGCTATTGCCAATCAAACAGTACTTCTGTAAGCCGTGATTTAGGTAGGCCTGAAAAGATTTTGCCTACCCTGACATATCACACCTGTAATATTTCAGGGTAGGCAAAATCTGATTACACTTCTAACAGCACAGAAAAACCTCAACTAACAATTGCCTGAACATATAAAATTTCAAACGTACCATATATAAACTCAGAAAATATTTAATGCTACAACTCAAATAACTTATATATATATATATATTTCTCAAAGTTTGTGTGTATGTGTGTATGTGTGTCAGTGTGTCTGTGTATCTGTGTGTCTGTCCTTCGATATATCCGATTACAGCTATTCAAATCTTAAAATGAAGAATCTGTATCGACAAAGATTTGATCGCGGATCCTCCCATTCGGCTTACCAATTGAACTACACCCGCTTGATGGATTCCTAAGGCAATATATGTTGTTATATGGATGCAAGTATGCTACCGCTCTCTATTACAGCGCAACGCCATGGAGAACGGTGGCATAATTTTGTGCGTGATCAATCTTGAGAGCAATTCATTAATTCTTATTAGTAAGCTTACTCAAATTAGCCATTGACAATGTGTGAGGCTAATAGGAAGTGGCAGGCCATTACATTAACTCTCATTGTTTATAAGCTGATTTTTAATACCCGTGCAACACCAGAAATTCCACTAGATTTAATAAGCAATGTTTAAAATTGTTTATAGCGTTGCACTTTTGTAAATGAAAATGAAAAAGGTGTTAAAATTAAATGTATAATCTAAAAAATATGAAAGTACGTTGGTAATTGATATTAGTATAAAATTTATTAGTAAATTGTGTTGCAAGAACTCGTGTCACAACTTGTTGTGTCGGTTAATACCAGCACTATCTCCTAACTTACGTTTCACCTACACTTCTTTCTGTATGTCTCTAAAGTAAAAGAACAATGTAAACCGTTTTTTATTGGTTACTATTTTATTACTTTAGTTTTTTCTCACTTAATTTGTCTTTTTACCATGTAAGTTGAGTGAAACAAATCTGGTACAAAGAAGGACACTAAATGTGTCTTTTTATACTAGATTTGATAGCTGTTTGTATGCTAACATTTAGCTGATATACTTAGTTTTTATGTCTTTGTGTTACTGACAGATGCAATTACCTGCAGTATTTTCTAGATAATTAACATAGTTTTTGGGCTAAGAAGTTGCAGTGTATACTTATATGAACAATTGATCCAACATTGACAGCCTCAACATATGAATCAACTGTTTGAACATATTAACTTTATATGTAGAGGGTTGGATGCATCTAAATTTCAAACCTTTAAAAGTGATACTCCTTTTCATGGTCTGTACTGTAAACCTTGTTTTGATTAAATTGTTTTTTGAAGGTCAGAACAGGAACAGGAAACAAGAACAGATCAACAAGATAGTATCTTACAGTGGGCATCTTGCTCTTGCATAAATATCAAAGCTCCTCTTGCGGTAATTGTGTGAGCAGAGATTTCTCCCTTGCTGAACAATTCAAAATTGACAGGTGTGTTTTCCTCCGTATACCACCGAAAAAAAATTCAATTTTTATTTTAAATATTTTTGTAGACATGTAGGTATAGTTTATGAAGCAATTTAAATACTTGCCAACACACTTCAGGTAGGGAGGTACACAATGAATGAGATTGAGAGAGGTTGAGCATAATAGCCAAAAATAAAAAATCAGCTCCTGCCTAGACTTTTACAAGCCTAGACTTTACAAGCTGTACTTAGCAACCTTTTAAATGGCAGTCTATACTTGGGTACCAACTGCTATACTAGTATATACTCAACTTAATGTAATACTAGTCTATACTCTATCTACTGCTGTCCTAGTCTATACTTTACCTACTGCTGTACTAGCCTATACTCATACAACTGCTATACTAGTCTATACTCTACCTACTGCTATCTGAGTCTATAGTCTATCTTCTGCTATTCTATTCTATGCTCTACCTACTGTTATATTAGTCTATACTCATCTTACTGGTATACTAGTCTATACTCTATCTACTGCTATACTAGTCTATACTCAACTTACTGTTATACTAGTATATACTCATCCTACTGCTATACTAGTCTATACTCTACCTTCTGTTGTACTAGTCTATACTCTACCTACTGCTATCTGAGTCTATAGTCTATATACTGTTATGCTAGTCTATGCTCACCTAATATTATACTAGTCTATACTCATCTTACTGGTATACTAGTGTATACTCTACCTACTGTTATACGAGTTTATAGTCTATCTACTGCTGTACAGTGCACCCTCAGAATACGATTACCCTTATATACGACTTTTTCACCTTACAAAGTTGAACATGGTAAGGATTTTACCTCATCATACAAATTTCATTTCATCATACGAATTTTAAAAAAATCTTCGCCCGAGTTCAAATTTGGCAGTTGGTGGGCTTATTACGTACGCCGAAATAACAAAGACGCGGAAATTCGATTCGAAGAAAATATTTTCACAATGTTTGGAAAAGATACGATGACCGATTTCTCTCAGGTCTCTCAGGAAATTTTGTGAAAAGTACCTAAGCGAGAGCAATTATCCATTTTTAGCGTTATATTCATATTTACTACAAACTTTTATTCAGCATACGTATATAACTACAAGTATCTATATTTAATTTGTTAGCTATGAAATCTAAGACCGATCCAAGCATTACAGGATGAGGGAGAAAAATTATTTCCATGACAACAAAATTGGAGATCCTAAATAAATAGGAAGAATGTGCCGTATCGTTAATGTTGCCAAGGAATATGGTCGCAACCAATGAACAATTGCAACTATTATTAAAACCAAAAAATACATTAAAGCAAACACAGAGAAAAGCTTCATGCGCCATGGCATGCGCAGGATCAGCATTCAAAAGGGGTAACAATTTAATGGTGGTGAGAAGGTTAAAGAGACAAAAAACCTACATTGGCAGAAATCAAGGAAGCTATAAGTTGGTATGAAAACTTTACTAGGTTCGTTGAAGATAAACATCTACAGAAAGGTTTTCACAGGCCGTCTTATGGACAATGTTAATAAAAGGTGCATGAGATATTTTAGAGAAATTTGGAAGAGTTGTCAGAAAAAGATTTCATTAGATATATTTTTTTCAAAAAAAGTTTTGAAAAGCACAGATGATAACAGTGAATCTAACAAAAAGCTAGAGATAAAAGCGCGCCTGAAGGAGTGTTATTAGATTAAGTATTTTGAAAAGAATTTTTAATTTCAAGTGTTTACTTTACTGAAGTGAACTTGTACATAAAACAATACTGTACAATGTATGTCTAATATACATCATTATTTTTCCTTTTTTGTGTCATATTTTTTATGTTTTAATCATTTCATTTCGTGTTTTATTTTATTCCATGTTTTATTTTATGTTTTGTTTAATCATGTTTTGGCAGGCGGGCCTGTTTTCTACTATGTAAATACGAATCATTGTATGTATTAAACTTATATATAACTAGCTACTCAAAATAGTTAACGCATCCACATAACCTTCTAGAACTTGCTAAAGCCCTGCCTTCTAGGGTATAGATACGTACAACTTCTGTATGCATGGCTACATTGATTTTTGTGCACATTTCATACAAGACAAACTACAACCTTCTCTGAATCCTTTTTTAAGCGTTAGCTAGCTAGCAATTGTCTGCATTGCACCAGCATTTACAATACATAAGCGAGCATCATCCTCAATAAGTGATCAACTAGGCTATTTTCTATATTGCACCAAGTTAGTTTGTTTTTTTTATCCCTCTCTGCACCAGCAGAAAAGCTGTGTCTTCCTGGCCATTTTTGCTTTTCAAGACCCAAAAGTGGCCAATTCTTGTTTAACTCAGTGGAAAGGTTGGAGTTGCAATCCCTTCGACAGGATTAAACAACTTCTTTTAGACTGCTAAACAATTTCATTTCATTACGTTTTAACTTTATTTTCATAAGTTTACAGTAACAGAATCAGCATTGATAGGTATTTTTGCCTCCTCTCTGCTCTACTCGCTACATGTACCAGCTCAAGTCACATTACTCCAAAAGTATGTACGTACTGTATAGTAAATATAATTTCATTTTTCTTTACGATAACCATTCAATGGTCAAGTGTACGAAGGTTGCGTTTGAGACTTGCTTCGCTTGACCGCACTTGCCAAGTTAGGTTGAAAAAGGTTTTAACCCGACGCGCTAAATGTTATAGTGGAAGCAAAGACAAAAACTGATAAGTGATAAAATTTTAGTGATAAAAAATTTAAATTCAGTAAATTAGTTAAAAATACATACTAAAATTTACTTTTACGTGTGTTTAGTAAGCTAAACTTATTTGAAGTGAATTCAAAGCTTATGTTTACATCTTGAAGGTAAAAACTCTTTACCATAAGTAATGCATTTGGTACACACATTATAATGTTGCATTTTTTGCAGATCGTAACCACTAAATACACTGAATACAATACAGTTACTGTAGGTCACTATAGTTATTAAAGCTAACATACTATTTTGTTACTAATTTTCAATATGTACAACATTTTTATAAACTTTTGACGATTTTTACCAGGGGATGTTTGCTTGTATAATTACAGTGGTTTCTATACTCCTACACATGAATTTTTCATCATACGATACCAACCCTAAAACGAATCAACCTTGTATCCTAAAGGCGCCCCGTACTAGTATATACTCAACTTACTGTTATATTAGTCTATACTCTACCTACAGCTATAATAGTCTACACTCTACCTACTGCTATACTATTCTATATTCTACCTACTGCTGCACTGGTTTATACTCTGCTCACTGCTTTTCTAGTATATATATATACTGCGTATATATATATATATATATATATATATATATATATATATATATATATACATAAATCTCAAATTCTGTTTTCCAGCTATATATCTAATGTAGCTATCGCAATTAAATTCTAGTAACAAAAAACGCATTGCATTGGATTAGAACTCGGAACCACCAGTTCAGCTTGTGTTCTGTCAGTTCAGCCACAAAAGCTGCTTGCAATTCATGGTATTGTAAGATGCTTGTGTGACTTAATCCGTTGAGCCACACACCTATCTTGCGATTCAATGAATTAGATGTGCAAATAGTCATTACTCCGGTTAAACGCATAAAGACGCTGTGTGACACATAACGTCACTGAGTTATCATCACTGAGCTATCAACACTTCATGACATGACACATTGTCTTGAATCATCAGACTTCATGGCCTATTATAGCAAGTCTAGCAATATACATGTACCACCACTAACATACTGATACATATAATTTTTTTCTTATTGATGCATTATGAATCACGATCGCATTAAACTTTTTTTAATTCTGAAGGGATTATCAGATTCACTTATAACAAATTGTCGAATCACGTGCAAGCTTCAATTGCTGCTTTCAAAACCATCTTGAGCATAACCAAAGCCATTTAGCTACAATATTTTCTGCATTATATAGCACAAGAAAAATATAAGATAAGAAAGGAAACACAAATGTAAATTTTATTTTTTTGACACTTAGGTTAGCTACAGCTGAATAAAAAATGTCTGTACTTACCTTAAAATACTCTCCACTCAGCATTGTAAAGCAATTTTTGTGCCAACCAGTAAATAATTTAATAAGATTGCCATCATAAGCATTCTTAGGGTAGTAGAATTTGTCATTACAGTGCATAAAAAACTCATCACTAAATCCAAACATGTAAGCATTATCAAAATCTACAATCAGTAGGAAATAGTCTAAATTCTTCAAAACAAAAACTACTGTAGGGTCTATTCTAATTGAAATAGAAAGTTGGAGGTATCAAATTATAGCATAAAAAAAAAATTAATATGAACGTAAAAAAGTTGAAAAATTAGACATTCAGGATGAGCAATTTGGAGGAAAAATTAGAGGTAGAAAAAGAGCATATAAAATAGTAGGAACCCAAGCTGAATAAATAAAACCTACATATTAAATTCTAAAAGGCAGACACTAGGTTACTGAGTCTAGAAGGGAATGTATGTAATTTTGGTACTATGTTAACAGACTAAGTGTAGAAGGGAAGGTATGTAGATATGGTAGTATGGTAACAGTCTATGTCTAGGAGAGAAGGTATGTAAGTATGGTATTATGTTAACACACTAAGCATAATGATTGTTCTATAATAATGTCCAAGATTGTTCAGGTATGAGTAACTAGATTATGACAGGCTGCTGGATTATGGTCTTCTTTAACCAATTATGAATGATATCCGTGAGAATCAAAAGTTGTTGTACATGTTCTTGTTATTTATCTATATAGTGAAATATTGTTACTTGTAATTATAATATATATATATATATATATATTCTAATTATAATATATATATTCTAATTATAATATATATATTCTAATTATAATATATATATTCTAATTATAATATATATATTCTAATTAGAATATATGTTAAAGACTAGCTGTGCCACCCGGCGTTGCCTGTGTAATAGAAGAGTCTTTGGACAGAAAATTGATTTGTATTTAACATATGACAACATTTGCCATTCTAACTTTCAACCTACATATCATGAGAAAAGTGTTTTGTCTTATAAACAATGAGAAGTAGTGAGAGTTGTTCGCTATTAGCCAGTTTAATAATGTGAGCGAACAGCTTCTCGTGTCATTATGCTATGACCCGCGTCATACGCAAAGCAGTTAGGTTTTGCTCTGATATAATGACATATTGGCAGGCTAGCAATTCGATTATCAGACTGGTGAATGGCTTGGTCCGAGATCGAATCCTCTTCTGTACAGAATATTTATTCGAGGATTTGAAGATCTATAGATGGAAAACCGACGGCGACACACGGACAGACTTTGAGAAATATATAGATGAATAGAATTCTTAGCCTTTTCATTGTAAAAAGTGACTCACTCTATGTGCTGATACTGATGAGATGGTGTGAAGAATATGGATTGAAATTTACTTCCAGGTTTATCCAAAAACAGAAAGTGTTCTGAGACATCTCTGGTAGGTTCTGCTGATAGAGGAACTCATCAGTTGTGTAGCCCTGGGTGTAGACTGGAAGCTTCAGTGACCCAGCATCTATATAAAAAATAATTACATAACTGGTGTTTAAGTACATCGACAATGTTGAAACCAAAGCTTTGTGTGCATTATTAAGCTGGAAATTTAAATGGATTTCTACATAGCCATAGCAAATAGATGTTGTAGGGTGTTTCTAATTTACACAAACATTTTACTTACAGTTGTTTTTTCTTGTTAAATCATTTAGGCATGTTATATATATTTGATATCTATATACATAAATTTCAGTTTCTGTGTTTGTCTGTATTTGTGTGTACTTCGGTATGTCCAGTTATAGCTATTAAAAACTTGGAATTAAAAGCTAGCATTCTGCTGGATTTTAACTCGAATAACGCAACCAAAATTTGATAATTAAATTGTCTAACCACGAGTCTACAAAGGCTCCTACAAATTCATAGCTTCTGCTATATATGATATACACCCTTTTCCTTGATTGTTCGTACTAAATGACAAATTATTTGAAACTCTATCAACTCTATGAAACACTAATTGTTTTTCCGCAAAACGCTATCAACAAATATTTCTTTCGACATTAATTGGGGATTGTATCTCCGTTCAGTATGGTGAAAACAAGTTTGCAAACAGATAAATGATAAAGTTTTCCTAAAATGTATACTTAAATTTTCTTCAAGTTTGTTTTAGTAATCTAAATTTATATAAGTTAGCTTCAGCATTTATGTTACGCGTCTGTTTTAAGGTAAGAACTTTGCACCTAGTATGTTGTAATTTGACATTTTCTTGCAGATCAAAACAGCCAAAAGCACTAAAGTTATTGTAGTGCTTTTGGTGGGTAATACTATACTTAGTAAGGTTAAAACTATTGTTTTGCTACTAACTTTTGATGGGGGATGATTTTGAGGGCTTTTACCAGGCAGTGATTGCATTGGATATTTACTATGGGTTTATACCACTCTATATGTCTATACGATATTTTCGCCTAATGATGCCAACACTAAAAAGAACTAAAGTCGTATAATCATATACCAAATAGTTTCTCATTGTATTTGTAACAGAGCAGACTATATTTAGAAATTACTTGCTAATGTTTTCACATTTACATATAAACACCTTTACAGCTGAATTTTTCCTCCTAGTTTATTTCAACAAGATAAGAAATTTTAAAAATTACAGTTGGCTGAAAAAGTTTGAAAACCTTTACGGTTGTTTTCTTTGTTCTCTTAATTCATTTGAACCGCACAAAAAACACTTTTCCCATGATATGATGTTAAAAAGTTAAAATGTAAAATGCTGTGTATGTTGAATAAAAATAAATTTTCTGTCCAAAGACTTTTTTATTATTTGGGCAATGTCAAGAGTTTACCTAGAATATGCATATATTCAAATGAAAAACCTTGAAACTTGTAAATTTTAAATTCATGGATAGCCAAAAATTTGCCCAGAAATGATGTAATAATAATGCATGCATATACATCAGTATATATGGAAATTGCTATTTATGTAGCTAACTCATATTTAGAAACATTTTGAACACACCTTTTTACTAACCACTTGCTATTATGGGTTCATAAAAATCAGAGAACGTCAAACATGCGGTCGAATAAAGATGACGTTCAAGAAAAGGCTGACACTGTAATTTTTTACCCTTCTCCCATAATGCCAGTCAAGTAGAGGTGGCATTCAATTAAAGATGGCACTCAAATAGAGGATTTACCTTGCATACTATATACATGTATATACTCTAGGTGACACCATCAATAGAACCAACATTTTAAAGAAAGCCTTCAATGAAAAAAAGGCATTAGGGGTATTAAATAAAATATTTAGGCTAACGACTGAGTTTACAAAGGAATTACATAATTACTATTTTTGCATAAACCTAATTTTTTTCACAAATCACTATCACAAAATAAATGATTACCTGGAAACTTTAGCACAGCCACTACAGTCATGAGGTGTAGAAATTCTTTCTTAAATCTTATTTTGAATATTTTACACCATTCCTCCCGTTGTTGGAGACAGAAATGGTTACCAAGAAAATGCAGCTGGGACATTCACTGATTAAAATATATTGATTTTATTTCAAGACTTTAGTAAATGTGTTTTACACAAATATCTTATGAAGTTCTTTGTGAGATGTTTGTATAACTTGTCCACTTTGGAAATTTAAATCGATATTTTAATCAGTAAATGTGTTTGCTTTTAGCTGTTTAATTATAATGATGCCCTGAGTTTGTAGATGATTGTAACAAGTTTGAAATGAGTTTTGTTTAGACAAAGTTGAAAATTTTAAACAACACTTCGTTGCCTGGCTTTTATCTAATTGCAATTTTATCATAGTTTTGACAGGAGTTTTTAAGTATGTATGAACTGCATATTTGAATCTATTCTGTATATTCTGATAAATACGTATGTAACAGACAAGTAAATTCCTATTTAAGTGATGGTGCCTGTTTACAAGAGTTTACAATTGGGAAATTACACTCTAAAAATGTACTTGCACCAAATTTTAGTTGATTCTATCAGAAAGTATTGATATTATTCTACCATTTGTAATTGTTTTTGACGTTTGAGGTGGCCTGACTTCTAAGATGTTTGATGAGTAAAATCAGCAGAACTCTATCATCGTTAAATCACTCAGAAAAAAGAAGACGTGCTCAGACTTGCCCAAAATGGTGTACATAGCTGCGAGGCTGTCAGACTCGCTCATATTTACATCGGCTTTTACTACCAAAGTCAAGAGTTACATGGCTCTATTGGCATATATACTTTAATTTGTAATTGCTCATGATTTTCGGAATACAATTTTTAATCTAGCTACATATATATTGCTATAGGTGTCTCAAATAAGGTAATTAAAATTTGTTCTTGTAGGTTTTGCTAAAGGCTGTGTAAAAATATGAGTAGCCGACCACAATTCTGTCAGTCTATAACAATTACATGTAGGTCGTTGAGTAAACTTTGTTTATTGGGACTTTGCTATCATTGAAGTTCTCAGTAGCTACTCACAAGAGAAACTAGCTACTAGAAAAAAAATAAGCAATTCGCATTTTGAAAAAGAATATGTTCGAATAAATGGTGAAACCATCTGCATTCCTAAAAAATGATGTAGGCCTATTAGGGACTAGTAAAAATTTTCTTTAAATTGATACTAGTAATAATTAGATAACATTGACTATAATAGTCAATGTTATCTAATTATTACTAGTATCAATTTATAGAAAATTTTTACTAGTCACATTTGATTAGTTGATTAAAGCACAAAACAAATGGTTTTTTGAGTTGATCGAAATAGTGAACGCAAAATACAACGTCGATTTTTTGTAAACCAGCTTGCCCACCTTCTATTCAACTCTGACAATAAACTTGTCTCACAACTTGTCTGACAAAGGATTAAAGATTAATAAGGATTAATCAAAGGATTAAGTAAGCCTTCCCTGCACCTGGTTGGTGGTTTGTGGTGTGAGCTCACCTGTTTTCATTCAGTCATGTGAAGCATAAAAATTTCCAATAGCTCTTAATATTTGATCCATTGAAAATGAGTCAAGTTCTGCAAAAGTACCTACCAATACAGCTCTGATTACCCTTCATAAATCAATGTATCAAACAAGATTTGGCACAGGTGGCAACAGGGCTAAGATGTATTTAATATTTTCTGTAAATTGTTTTTTATTCATGATTATGCGACTGATATTCTGCATAATGATTTTTAAGACTTTTTAACATTATTGTTTCATTATATGATTTTTAAAAACCAAAAAATTTTTATCTCAGCAAAAGGTTTTCATCGAAAGCATTCATCCAAGTTGTGGCCAGTCACTTAGTTTCAGCTCATATGATAAGAAAAATTATTCTACTGAAGTAAACTCAAACTTTGTATGTGTCGTATTTGGATATACCTTCTTATTTTTGGTATTAGGATATGAAGCTCTCTCTATGTTGTATAGGCAGGCTGGTAGTGATCAGCACTCTGCTCTTGTGTTTTTGGGTATGCCCAAAAATATCAATGATCTGTAGGTGCATAACTTCTTCTGTCTTTACATACAATGTTCTGCATCTCATGTTCCTGCAGCCTTTCAGATGGTTTCAGACTATCCGCATCTGGATACATGGGTACTAAGAAAATATTAAACTTTCATTATCTTTTGATAACATTGAATGTTACTCTGAAGTTGTATGACATCTAGTGAAATTAGACGCAACAAAAATCCAGTTAGCTACAAAAATTCCCATTGCAGTGTCGGTAGTTTTAATAGGCCACTTTCAAAAGACCTGGTTTTATAAGGTCTGTAATCTCCTGCACTTCTGCAACACACTTGAGACCAGTCATATGTCCTGTATTATGGTGTGTGCAGCATACATCCAAGTCCATCTTTCCCTATGTGTCGCAGTTTCTACACTGACACCACTGCTCCACGAATGTAAGAGCGAATGTAAGAATTATATGTCATTCATAGATATGTCATTATAAAGTGTTTTTAATGTAAGCCATCAATTTGGGAGTTATAAAAATTAAGATTGTAAAATTACACAATTAATATACATGTACTTTTACTAATAGTATAAGTATGCCAAGCCAACAATTCGAAGCTTTGTTTCTGATAGTTACAGATAAGCTTTGATTAATCCATTTTTCTCACTTTTTATAATTGAAAATTGAGCATAAATTCTAATCCTGTATCTAATTAATTAGCTAAAACAGCTAAAAAAATTTGAAGCAAGCATTATAGCTATAGATGAAACAATAACAAAAGTTATGAAACAATGATTAAGGATGAGAAAAAATGTTTTCATTTATTATAATTATGTATTCATAATTAGAAAAATTATTACCTTTAGTTTAGTAAATATATATGCATATATATACACTAAAGTATATTTATGCATATATAATTGATACCATTTATTTTGACCCATATAAAAAAATTTGTGCTGATGATTAGCTAAAGAAGAGATTGTGTTTTCATCGCTCACAGACTCTTGCCATATATGCTGACTATGTATATACATCACAACAAAACTACCCGCTTGATCTGCCAGGTCCAGAAATGATTTCATTTAAGCTCTTGTCTTTGTAGACTAGCCCTGTATTTTTGGACAGAGCTAGTCTACAAAGACAAAGATGACATCAACTTGTAGCTGATCTGTTAGCCTTATATTGCTCTTAATTCCATTTGATCAACTTTTTTTGACGCAATCACATCATTAAACATGTGTGAATATGATTCCTGACAAGTTATAATATATTTTAAAGTGTTTTAGCTAGTTTTAATACATGTCGGACCAATTTTGACCTTCATTCATTTTTTAGTGTGTTGTGATTTTTCTCAGACTAGAAAAATGTCTGAGGGTCAAAATTGGTCCAAAATGTATTAAAACTAGCTAAAATTGTCAGCAGTCATATTCACACATGCTCGGAAAAAACTTCGACCTGTATTTGCTTAAAAATAATTTAAACTCTGAAAGAAAATCACTGGTTTGTTGAGATATTACTTAAATGGTCCAATCACATCTTTGAACATTGAAAATAACACCTTGAAGATTACACATTGGTTTATACCTCTTTAGATCTTGGTATATGTTATATACAACAACTCAATTTAATTTTAGCTTTAGATTTATTTAGATGCTTCATTTTATTTAGTAATAAAAGTGTCGACTTTGTTCAGGTTTAATTAAAATGCTGTTTCCTGAAAGAAACAGCATTTCAGTATTTCAGTATTTATTTTGTAGAAACAGTATTTCAACTTTATACTTTACGCATTTGTATTCTAGCACATAATAAATTCTACAACCGTCCTTCATCCCACCCAGCTTACCCTACTAGACATTCATTACTATCCCTTCCACTGCCGTCTTCTTCTACTAAGTGTGGACATAGACAGGTCTCCTATCAGATGGCATGGACTTGGAACTTATTGCCTGGCAGTCTAGGCTTGATTGCCAATGCTCACAAATTTAAAGTGACTTTGAAACAACATCTGCTTGGATTACTGGGATAGCTTAGGTCTATTGACTTTTAGCTGCTTTGTCTGCTGACTTTGGTTCGGCGCCATGATTAGCTCTGCTATTGCGCATATGAACCTTCATTTTCTACAAATTTCTTATCTTTTATATGTTGTATATTAAAGTAATGAAAGTAAATACATACATACATAGAACATAGATATTTTTATACAATTATAAATTTGAATAGCACATATACGGCTAGAAGTTTTTTGATTAGGTTTACCAAGCACATCTAGAGCTCAGCAGCCCTGAAACAAGGTATGTTAGCAATACAAACCTTTTAGTACTAAAACGTATGGTAAGTTTGTAGTTCGGCACTTGAAAATTTAGACAATTCCTTTCTTTTTTTCTAGGTTCTTTCAATGTAAAAGGAAATAATAACATGAACATCAAGAATCTGAATGCAAAATTAATATATCTCCTTTTGGTATAATTAAATTTAAATCAATTAAAATTGAGTTTTGAATTAAACTCTAAGCTCTGTAAAGAGTTATAAAATATTAGAATTTCTCAATTTCACTAAAAAATACAATCAGTTAGCATATAAGAAAAGTTAAGTTTGCTGTTGTAAGTGTGTACAATGTTACCAACCTTTATAGGAAACAGCTTATTTTTAAATGAACAGCCAACCTTCTAGTTCTCAGCATTTAGAAAGGATAGTGATAGCTTCAATCTATCATGTTGTATAAATACACTGCTGTTCCAGCAGATTTCAATTAGGAACTAACTAGCATGTATTCAGTCTTTGAAGTCTTCTACTAAACAAGAGCAGATGTTCAGGATTTATCAAACGCTGAAAGACACTGGGACTACCATGTAAAGGTTTCCATTTTTAAAGATAAAAATGGAAACCTTTACATGGTAGTCCCAGACCTAATTGTCACCGGCTACACAACAACACTGACTCACTTTACTTCGCTTTAAACTGCTACTAGTAAGACACTTTGTTATAGATTCTAAATTTCATCTCTATAATTCTCCTATGTAGTTAGGCAGCCATTCGTATTACCCAAGCGCTAGCTAGAATTTGTAACACCTTTGCTGTTACGATTCTTATTGTATAATAGTAAAATATTGCAATTGGTTTTTATTGTCTACATCGTAGATTAAAAATGGGGCTGACTTGAAAGTTTCTATTTACTGAATCTAAGTCACACCTTAATTTATTCAGCCTAATTTTTCCATTGGTCAAACCTGTAACAACCCCTGAAGGGTATATACATAGCGCTATGTAAATAAAGTCTTATATTTGTTAGTTATGGATATTAAACGATCGGCATCTAGTTATCCTCCTCAGGTATCTATTGCGGCACTTCAGAAGCCTTCTTCTCAAATCTCCCTGAGCTCATGAACACTTGAGGATTTTAATCTGCATTTGTTTTCTTGACAACAGAAAGCTATTCCTTTTACCTCCCTTAATCTAAAATACATTAAGTTCACAAAGCACTTTGCTTCAGACATAAAAAAATTGAAAGCTGTCTTTTCGAGTTGTTCTTTTAAACTGATAGTGTATCCTTTGGGCTTTACATTCACTGTAAATAAGATTTAAAACTATTTTATTATTATGCTAAATGAAAAGCTCCTTAATTCATTCTTCTCCATTATATTTGCCTCTACATTCCTTATCCTTCGCCTTGAAGCTGCTGTTTTCTAAAAAATCAATTTGCCAGATGAATATTATTCAATTACTATTCTTCCAGTCAGACCCACACTAGTAATAGCTTATAAATTAACTCAGATTATTGGGCTGTAGGTAACCTGTTTTACTTGCTACCAACATGAGTGAGTTGTGTGTATTGTCCAAGTCAAGGTGCCGGTATTTAATGTCTTATCTCTCTCATATCTTCTTTAATCATAAAATTTATTACCTAAACCGCTGCAAGTTTCACATGCTGCTAAAATTATATTGCGATCAGTTTTATCTTGATACATTTCAATAGTATGCAGAGGAGATGATGAGTTGTGGTTTATTTTGTGCAGCAGTTATTCTGCAGCTCACTGTATCAGCTATTACAGGTATATTGGAAAAAAAGTTTGGTCAAGACGAAAGTAGCTTAAAAATTTAAAAGTTGGTTTGTGCTTGAGAAGCTACTTTATATTTCCTATACTATTTGAAAGGATGTCGTGATGATTGCTGTCAGCAAGGTGGGTCATGTGGAGATCCAGTGTTTGATAACTGCGGAGGTTCATGGGACTACCGCACATCATGTAGTCCCAGCTATCAGGTGTGCTGCCTCCCTTTCAACCCTGTAACATCAACTTCTGCCACAGTAGCAGCCGAAACAGTTGTGCACTCCACTGCAGCACCTCCTCGAATGACTGAAAGCACAGTTCCACCAGGACCAAGTCAGCGACCACCAGGACCAAGTCAGAGACCACCAGTAGAAGGTTAGTGAGTACTCCATGTCAACCTAGTATATTGATGATCTTACGATAGAAAAAGTATGCGGTTACTCTATCAACTCTACCCATTTTTCTTACTCAATTTTCTAGGTAGAGAAACTTAGTAAGTGGCAGTAACATTACTCACCACTGTTTATAAACGGCTGCAAACTTTGGGTGAATGTGTAGCATAAGAAGACAGAGACGTTGTTTAACAATCTGCTTTAGCTATGCTTTAAGCTTTCAAACATTTAAATTATGCATCAGTCGTACATGCACAAAAAATAAATAAACACCTTCATTTAGAAGTTACAACGGCAAAAGGTTTTTTATATTGAACGAAATATTTTTTCTGTGCAAAAGATTTTTTGTCACCTGTGCAACCTTGGACATTCACCTATTATTACCTTGTACAAAAATAATGTAAAGTATTAATAAATAATAAGTAAGAGTTTGTATAATAATAGTTATTAATAAAGTTGGTGCTAACCTTGGGAATGCACATGTACAAATTTTGAAAACAATCTATTTAACAATAAGATGTTAGGAAATTCCCAGTAGTTGTACTGACGCAATGAGGTTATTAGTTGTGGTCACTGTCATGATACATCTCCAGCATTACACTCCATTCTTTAGATTTATTTTCATTAATAAAAGAACTGTGGCAGGCTTTTGGTTGACAGATTCTAAAGCTACTTTCACAATTTTAAATTTAAACGCAAAGTAGTATTTTGCCCTTCTCGATGACAAGTGCTACAAAATGTGCTTGCTGATTTCGTACTTGTTGACTGTAGCGTAGCTCGCTGAAGACATAAAGCATCCCCTAAAAAAAGTGAGCAAACTCATTGATTGATTGCCACCTCGATAGCTAACACATAAAGCCTGGTTCCCATATCGATTGCGAGACTCCTGCAGTAACTGGCGCAGCAAAACGTTTGCGACGCTAGGCTCGGCGGCATATGTTCACATATAAGCTGCATCGCTAAACATAATCGCGCAATCAAATAAAATATTCGCTCGCCATACCGTTTCTATAAGGGTGACCTTCACCCGTACAGTGCATTTTGGGAAGGTTTTGCCTGCGGCCTTTTGCAAAATTTGAACAGTGCTAAACTATTGCGATGCCGCCGGCAACTACCGGCGGTCCCCAGCGGTAACCGGCACGTAGGTTACCATTTCACCGCTAATAGCCTGCGATGCTATCACCAGTGCTTTGCAACGTATATGGGAACCAGGCTTAAGTGTGAAAACAAACAGAGATGGTAGACTTCGCGAATGACTCACACGGATATGTTAAATTAAATCTGTCAGTTGAATTAAAATGGCATGTACAGCTTAAACACGCTGTATAGCTGTAACTTAAAAAAAAAACTTCAAAGATTGGGGTTTTGCCTATAAATGGTGGCAGCCTATACACAAGGATTTATGGTAGCTGTTAAACTTAAGGATCATGACCTGACTAGTAAAGTTTCAAGAATATTACATCTTCTGTTACAAGAACTCTCAACAGATAGTGTTATAGTCAAATCTCAAGTGATGGCGGGATAAGTGAGTTACGAGGCCTTTGAACCTGGCCAAGTACTATCAAACACTTACCATAAAGTAAATGCATTCGGCAAATGCTAAAAATAAACTTTCTAGGAAACTTCACAAACAATTGTCCACAGATTATCATCTTTCAAAAGAGTAAGTACCATCTCAAGTGACTATCGTTAAAAGCGCTTATCAAGTGTAGCTTCATGTTCATGGAGTCACTCCCGGTAAGCTCCCATACTATATGTAATAATTGCCCACACCTACATGTATATGGTTACATATGGTGTACTCTCACCATCATTCGATGACAGATATTTGTGACATTTTTTAGTAATCTCAGGGAATTTAGCACCATCTCAAATTTTGAAGAGCTGCTTTTATCTCTAAATTTCAGCTACAAGCTAATGTTATGTTTCATATATCTAGCTAGTTAGTATAAGCATTCTTCGCATACACTATTTGGACAGCTCTTGAATAAAAGATCGCCTAGACTCAAAGACATGCATTTTGAGCATGTTAGTCAACCTTAAGTAATTTACCAATATCGAAGTGTGATCCTTTTCAAGATGCTAGTATCTGCTAATATGCTGATTTTGCTGCTCAGTTCAAGCTGCTGCCATCATTACAGGAGAGTGTGGATACAGAGTAGCTAGTAGTCCACGAATCGTTGCGGGTGATCAAGCTAGGCCACTATCTTGGCCATGGATTGCTCAGCTAGAACGTGATTACTTCGGATGGGGTGGATGGGAGCATTTTTGTGGCTCAACTCTGATATCAAACCGATGGGTGCTGACTGCTGCTCATTGTGTCGCCAAATACAACGAGTAAGTTAGTCTGTCACTTGCTTTTAGATTGTGGGATGCGGGCACCTACAGCTTACGCTTTTGACCCACTTATAGTTGGCGGTGACATGGCAGAACCTCAGAGCTGGCCCTGGCTCGCATCTTTGCAAGAAGATTTTGGTTGGGGCGGCTACATACATTTCTGTGGTGGTACACTCATCTCTAGCAGATTTATTCTTAGCGCCGCACATTGTGTCGGCAGATGGTTAGTAATCTATATATATATATATATATATAGAACCCTCAAAGTCTGTTGTGTGGTCTTTCCAGCATTAGCTAGTAAAATTTAAAAATGAAAGATCTGCATCATGTTGAATTTGATTTCAAAATCTCCCATTCACCAGGCAATAAACTAACCAATCCTTCATTTTTTTGTGACGCCATTTTATTGTTGTCGGCCATCTTTATAGACAACTTTTATTTGGCTGGCGACTACATTACCTCCCACTGTTTATAAGCTGTTTTTTAATACCCGTGCAACGTCAAACATTCATTGAGGCCGGGCATTCAGCTAGTACTGTTATATTAGTTCAACTTCTTTTGTCCTAGTCCTACCTCCAGCTAACAAGTGGTGATAAAACAGGTTTATTTGTGTGTACTAGAAACACAGGCGTCAATGACAAGTACATCAGTAAAATTTATATCTGTGGAATTTCTACTACAAAATGTTAGGCTTATTTCTTTAATATAGCGAAGTACAACTGTAGAAAATGGAAGCTTTTCATTTATCATGAGATAACATAGCGGTAAATTTGACCAATCACAATGCATAATCAGTCGATAATAGACTTTTAGGAACCAAATATGTTTTCATTTTTGTCAGCCAATTTGTGGCTGACACAATGTATCACTTTGAACTGTCATTAAGCTTTTATAAACCTAATTTTATTGGTAGGGCAGAACCATCAATGTTCAGAGTTGTCCTTGGAGAACATGACCGATCCTCAACTTCTGGACATGAGCTTATCATGGCAATCAGTAGGATAATTGTGGTAAGTATATATGGATCTTCTCTTCTTGAAACTGCAATTGTCTCTCGATAGTTCTGCTATTCAAATAACCAAAGAAGAAACAGCTGAATATTAACAGTGGCTCTCATAAGTGGATCCAGTTGAATTAAAAGAAAAGAGAGTTGATAAAACAAAATGTTGGTAATTCATATGCGTGAGCCATGAATGCCTGTCTGCTTATGAACTGATAATTTAATTGATATTTATGAAATGCTAAGTTATTCTATAAAAAAACAAATTCATTATGACTCAAACAACACAAAGCAAACAGCGCATAAAATTTAGTTTAAATTTTATGTGTTGTTTGTTACCAAAACATAAAATTAAAGTAAATAATACCTATGTAACATGAAAAAAGCTCATCGTATATTGAAGCTCGTACATGTATATTGAATGAAATATTTAGCAAATTATCAGAAGTACTTGTTCCATAACTGCTTCATCCTGATAATAGGGCAGTTCTTGACAAGCTCTGCTAGGTGCTGACATTGTTGCAGAAGACAATTGTAATCTATTTAACTTTAGTTATTTCATTGCATTTTCAAACAGCATGAAGACTGGGATCCCGAGGTGAGTGGGTCACCAAGCGACTTGGCACTTTTAGAGTTATCTACGTCCGTACAGTTCAATGACTACATACAGCCAGTCTGCCTGCCATCTTATCAGCATCAAGAATTCTACCCTACGGATGACTGTTGGATTAGTGGCTGGGGTGACACCAAAGGTGTGTTTTATGTTTAATACCTACAATTTGACAAAATCGTAACTCTACTTTTTAACAATTGAGTTTGGTTTTGCTACAGATTCTCCTAGATGTACCCTTGCTAGCAGGGTTAGAGGCAAAGATTTGTATTGGATGCATTAGAAAAATTCGTGTTACAATGTTTCTTTCATTACACTGATGCAATGTACTATAACTTTTTCTAGATGCAATTCTTAATGATGAACATTTGGAGCAAATGAAACAAATCATAGCATTGTGGCTAGAAGTTAAATGTCTGCTGAAATGTCCAAAATAAAAACTGACTGGCTGTTTAAAACTCTTTAATAACAAATGTTAATGCTTAACATACTTTGGCATATCATGCCACTGATTTGAGTGTTAACAACAGCCTTTTTTGAGCAAGGTAGCCTTAGCTTTTAAATAAGAATAGTATCACTTTTTAATTTCATGGATATTTGTAAATTTTCATAGACGACACAACATATTAATGTTAGGGCTTGTTCGTAAACAGCAAGTCAGAGACTAGATATAACTTTACAGGCTCAAATTTAATTTTTTTGCTTTGTGGTCACAACATAAATAGAACATTTAAAATATGCTTTATATAAACGCCAAATGAAATCATATTTGTTTAATTTTTGTTTTTTTCTAAAAGGTGAGTAGTTTTAACAAAAAAGTAAGGCACCAGCTATAAAGGTAACGTCAACCTGCATCATTAAAGGGATCTGATATAGTAGAACTCTCAATTATTCTTCCCTGAAACTTGCTTGTGCCTCTTTTAGGCACTGGAGATAATAATGTGCTTCAGGAAGTCAAGTTGAACATCACATCACATGAGGAGTGTAGACAGAAGTGGCTGACAGGTTAGTGGAACTATTCCAAATGTAATTTTCTTTTGCTAAGGTCTTTCAGTTTTAGAATGGGTTTGTTTTAAGTTTTCATAGTCACTTATTATTGGATTTTGACGACCAGAATTTTTTGAGCTAAAAGTTTGTTTATAAAATAGTACTTTATAACAAAAAATACAACATATTTTTATTACCATCGCATGATGAGCTGTTTTAAGAAGCTAAACATCTTGTTTTTAAACCAACTGTTTGTGCACTCAAAGTAAATGTTTCCTTTTAGTAATACTGAAAGTAAAGGGTTCACTTTAGGGACACTGAAAATAAAGATTTCCCTTTGGCAACACAGAAAATTAAAGTTTCACTTTAGTAACACTGAAAGTAAAGCTTTCATTTTAGTAACACTGAAAGTAAACATTTCACTTTAGTAACACTGAAAGTAAAGGTTTCACTTTTGTAACACTGAAACGAAAAGGTTTCATTTTAGTAACACTCAAAGTAAAGGTTTCACTTTAGTAACACTTAAAGTAAAGGTGTCACTTTCGTAGCACTGAAAGTAAAGGTTTCACTTTAGTATCACTGAAAAGAAAATGTTTCATTTTAGTAACACTGAAAATAAAGGTTTCACTTTAGTAACACTAAAAGTAAAGGCTACTACTGACAGTTGACACTTGCTTCTGCTTTCACTTCGGTTGTTGATTATAATGCTCTGAATGTTCCTTGTAAATGGAATAAGTTTGTGTCACCTGTTAGAGCTTGTCACCATTAAATGGAAAATGCTAACTTCTAATTTTTAGGCACAGGAGGTAAAGATTATGTGAAGACTTCCCATGTCTGTGTTGGCAACGGAGTACCTGGAGCTTGCAATGTAAGAGTTTTCTTCTCGATATAGTTGTTTGTTGCCATGGAAATGTACTAACAAAACAATTCATAGCCAGGTGATCATTAAATCCTAGTTAATTAATGAAAAATATGCCAGTGCTTGTCTATAGTATATATAAATCTCAGCGTTTTTCGTTTGTTGGCCATTTGTTCAACTTGTGTCCAGTTAAAGCGATAAAACCTTTACAAATGAAAATTTGATCGGAGCTCATGGTATGCGGGTCCGCAAACAAGCGTTCTAAACTACTAGGTTATGCAGCTGCATTGCTATACAATAGATCAATAGTGCATATCATACTTATTACATCTGACAGTTTTTAATACCAAATGATTAAATACTCACGTTTCAGTTAGCATGCTTATAGAGCATGACACAATTTTTTCTCTAGTGCCGATAAAAGTTATATTAATGGCTTTTATTATAGTAAGATTACCTACGTAGCTTAGTTTACTCAAATTCATCAGATAAAAAAGCTTAACCAATCAAAAATAAATTTTCTATGCAAAAAACTTTTTTATAATCCACAACGCCAGGCATTCTCTTAGTTTTGCTATAAAATCTAACCTGAATCAAAGCAAATTACTGATTTGATAATTTTAAACTATGGTGAAAACTTAAAGCACATTAATCATATCAGTACTTTGAACATATATTTCAGTACTTCAGAGTCTTGGCTTTCGAATGAGCCTATATTCAATACACAAAGAATAATAGAGCTATGAAAAACAGGGTGTCAAAAGTATGTCCTGCAATAAAAAACAGTTGGTTGTGGTTCCCACAATGTGATGTCATAATTATCATTTAGCCTTAGGTCATCGATTCCTTTCGCTGCCATTGAGGCTGCGCTTTTCTGTGACAATCAGTGCTCTTAAACCCAGAGAGCGCTAATGATAAACTAGGATTCTAGATAATCAATAATGCCCGGGAAACGTGCTAATGCCCAACCAATACAAACACATGTTTTGGGTTAATAGATTTCGGGTGATTGTTAGAGTTTGCTTTTTTCATCCTTTCGCTCATTTTAAAAATTTATACTAATTATTATCACATCGTTTTATATATGATTCTAAATGTTTCCTAAATATGATTATCCTTCATTAAATATACTGTCGTTTCTGAAGGTAATGAAATCACATCGATTAAATTGTGGCCTGCAGTGACGAGGCCCTAGGACTATATGTAAATTGCACTCTCTCTCTCGAGATCATGCAATGCTTGAAATTAATTAGCCTCAGTCGGGCCCTTCAACATCAGAATAAAAAGAAAGAGCTAGTGCATAATATCATCGGGAAAATATAGTATGGTGCTTGGAATCTGAGCTACTTATCATAAAATAAATTTTTACATGGAGAGCTAATGGCACTGATTCCTTTGTCATCTTCATTTGTTTTCTGGAGTTGTCCTACCTTCGCCTGCCACTTGCGTCATTATCGTAGTTGATGAATAAGCGGTAAGAGCACACAACACCAAATTTGAAAATTGTGACTTCATAATTTGCGAGCCTATACCATTAAAATTTTTTGAGGTAAAGCTTTAGGGAAACTCTATAACCACCAACCAATGTCTGTCTCACCACGTCAAACAATGGCTCATTTGAAAGCCAAGATATTGAAGAACCTGAATAAGCTGAAACACTAAGGAAATGAGAGGATATATGTACATGCGGAGCTTCTTTACAGATTGACCTATAAGCTGTTGATATATACACACATTGATAGACCTTTGTGGCTTTCATAGATATTTGTCACTTTGAGCAGTATGAACAAATGTTCTCACCATGAACAGTCAAAATTCGACATATGATCAGATCTATATATGAGTTTTCTAACATGCGACTTAAAATTTGAGCAAATATCTCAACATGCAAAATAATTTCCAAAATATAATGCTCATAATATTTTAGAACTCTAAAGTTTTTAAGAAAAAGTAGAAAAACTGGTAGAAATAAAAATTAAGCAGTATAAACAATCCTAAATCTATTAAATAAGTTAATGTAAGCTATAACTAGTATAAATTAGTGTAACTGTATTTCTATAACTTACTCTCCTACAGAACACAAGCATTGCAGAGCCTACACTTACTTTCTTTAAAATAGTGTAACAATAATAATAATAAAATAGTAACAATAATAATGATTATAATAACTGATTATTATTACTTTATTATCCTTATTTTACTAATCTTGTATTTATATATAATTTAGGTATTTACATTTAGTAATTCTTACATAGTTTTACATTTTGTATTAGTTTTAATGCTTGGTAGTTATTTGAAATATTTATAATTGTTTTTGTGCTCTAGAAAGAATTTGAAAAAATACAAATATAGTTGTATGTTAGCTAGAAATTCCCTTGTCATGCAGCCCACGACCTGATAGTGTAATAAGTGATAGTGGAAAAAAGATAGGGTAGTGCTGGTTGTTGAAAAAGTAGTTGTCAGCAGGAACTGACACGAGTATAGTGTAAATGAGAGTTGTTCGAGATGATATAAAATAAATTTGAGGGAGTTTCTAGGGAGAGAGTTAGAGAGAGTTTTGAAAGAGTTACTAGGGAAATTCTAGTAATCTAGGAATTTGACAGAGGGAACTTGTTGGCACGTATGACATAGTTGTATTTGAGCATTGTATGTCATGAAATGTTTCTCATTACATCGTGAGCTGTACAAAACAAAAGCAAAACAACAACAAATGGCTGTAAAAAAATCACACCTAATCTATTACTATCTCAAACCTATGTTTTACAACAATAAAATGAATATTAATTAAAGCTGTAGGCCTAACCCACTGTAATGTATGTAATTTAACAACAGCAAAAAGGAAATATGTTTATTATATCTCTGAAATGCAATATTAGAAGTAAAATGGCAAGCTGCTGTGGAATATACACAGTTTGAAAGTTGGTTGTGTTGAATGTAGTATGGTTTTGATAGCGATCTAGCAGAAAGCAAGTAATGTACAAGCGTTCACACGTCTGGAAGTTTTCTGCAAACTGGAGCAAAATAAAAAAATGTTTTCGTCATGAAGGGGCGTTGTAGTTCGGCCCTAGCTTGTACATAAGATGTAAAGAATTTTGGCTAACGTTTTAAATAATTTAATGAAACCTTTGGTATTTGAGAAAAACATAGGCTGATAGGCTGTGTACCACAATGTCATACCTGTAAATCGGTCTACGCCTCAAACGGTCTATGTTTATTACAAAAACCTTCGGACAAATAAATTTGAATAATTATTCTTATGATAATTTTATAAGATCAAATAATTATTCTTATAATTAAATATTTTTGCAAGATATTAAAAATGAAAAAATATTAGAAACCTTCGGCAATTAGACAATGCTTTAACTCGTGAAATGTGCACGTTTTTCACGTGAAATGTGCCCTTCTTAATAGTCTTACTATCTGTCGCACGGCTTTATTGGCGTATCGTTGGCTGGTCTTAATTTTGATTAAAAAAGCTTGTCAAGTTTTTTTATTGTGAATTTCAGTCAAATTAATCTGTCCATTTGTGTATAATCCGATTAGATGGGTAAGTTTTAGGATTATGTCGACAATTTTCAAAGACTTGGTAACATATTTAAATAGGTTTATATGTGTTTTGTATCATTATTATACTTAAACAACTTCATTGAAAAATGGTTAAATTTGTTGATGAGATTTTGGTACAAGGGTTTGCGACGGTGTTGATGAATAATTATCATGAGTTGTGTGCACTTGCATTTATCATAAATCTCTCAAACAACCGCTCCGCTCGTGTTTGGTCGTGGGCTTACCCAGTTCCTGCTCTGGTAAGGCAAGGTATATATCAGTATAATTTAGTTTAATGACAGAGTTATTCAGTGTATGGTAGTCCAAGCAGTTTTGTATACTCTAGAGTCAGGTCAGCAGCAAACAGGTTCTCTATAGGCAGCATGATAGTTATACACAGATGTTTATTATAACAGTAGTATATGAGAGACCAAACCCTCTATGACGTTAACTTGTTACTGGCGGCAGCTAGAAAACCACTGGACAACTCAAATAGTAGCAACAGTACTGCATAGTTCAAACGCTAGAATGTGAGATTCGAAGTTGCCTACTCTCTGAGACTGCACTGGCCACTCTGGTTATTCCAAGTAGTAAAGTTTTACCTACGTTCATATAGCTAAATGTTTTTCCTTTTTATTTTTGAAGCCTTAGAAACTGTATTTGTAAACTTTCTTCTGTTTTATTGTATATTACCAATGCTGGGCCCAGGCATTTATTCTACAATGAGATTACTCTATGAATTGATATAGCCTCATTTTTAAAATCATCTTTACACTAAGAGCTGGTCTTAGGACAGCCTCTAGTTTAACATTCTTAAATTTGACTAACATCTGAGTTACAAATTTCAGTACAAAGGGCATATGGATTGTTAACACAACACAATAGAAGGTAGATTGGAGTTATGTTATCATTAGGTACGCTAATGTGGCTAAGGATGTTTTGGGATTTGTGATTGGGCAAATTCATACTAAAATTCTTTCTCATTGGACCTTCTTTTGAAGAGAGATATTTTACTAAGTTTTTATAGAGTGATAGCAACACACCATATAGTGCTACAATAGTCTCATTCTGTCATGATTCAGTGTCACTGTTTGGAAGCAAAACATGAATCAATGCGCTATCTTTCTGCCATTTCAACGGCCTTAGCGACCAACGGCATCAGTATTTAGTCATAATAATAGAAGTCGTCGCACACTTATCATTCTATTATAGCACAATGTGGAAACACCATATCTTTGTCAGCCTGACATAGCATTGACGCAACTAGATGTTGCTGCACTATTAATATATAAAAACTTAGTTATTAATGACACCTTGTGTTCCAATAGTACTGCTACACATAAGACCCCCCAAGTTCATAGTATACAGTGTGTAGACCTAACTCACTCTCATTCTGCTGTTATTTTAGGGTGACTCTGGTGGCCCTCTAGTGTGCGTTAGAGATAACCAGTTTACACTGGTAGGAGCGACTTCATTTGGTGCTGCTGGTTGCCAAGAACTAGACGCTCCTAATGTCTACACCAAAGTGTCTCACTTTCTGCCTTGGATTCTGGAAAAAATATCTATTTAGATTGACATTCACCAAGCATGAGCTCTGCATTGATTAGCTCCTTCTGAATATTGTTAATAAAATAATAGTTCATTCATCCATGATCGTCTTCTCAATTTACCTTTGCTTGATAGATTCATTCCAGCTGGATAAATTTACCTTAGCTTGATAAACTTACTTTGATGAATTTACCATAACTTGATAAACTTACATTTGCTTGATAAACTTACCTTAGCTCAATAAACTTACAATGGCCTAAGAAACTCTCATTAGCTCGATAAACTTACCTTTGCCTAATAAACTTGCTTTAATTTGATCAACTTACCTTAGTTTGATAAACTTACCTTGACTTAATAAACTTACCTTAACTTGATAAACTTACCTTAGCTTGCTAAACCTACCTTAGCTTGATAAGCTTACTTTGGCTTAAGGAACTCTCCTTAGTTTGATAAACTTGCTTTAGCCTATTAAACTTACTTTAGTTTGATAAACTTACCTTAGCTTGATCAACTTACCTTTACTTAATAAACTTACCTTAGCTTGATCAACTTACCTTTGCCTAATAAACTTGCTTTAATTTGATCAACTTACCTTAGTTTGATAAACTTACCTTGACTTAATAAACTTACCTTAACTTGATAAACTTACCTTAGCTTGCTAAACCTACCTTAGCTTGATAAGCTTACTTTGGCTTAAGGAACTCTCCTTAGTTTGATAAACTTGCTTTAGCCTATTAAACTTACTTTAGTTTGATAAACTTACCTTAGCTTGATCAACTTACCTTTACTTAATAAACATACCTTAACTTGCTAAATTTACCTTAGCTTGATGAACTTACATTGGCCTAAGAAGCTTTCCTTAGTTAGATAAACTTACCTTAGCCTAATAAACTTACTTTAATTTGATCAACTTACTTTTGTTTGATAAGCTTACCTTAGCTGCTATACTTACCTTAGCTTGATGAATTTACCTTAGCTTGATGAACTTACATTGGCCTAAAAAGCTTTCCTTAGTTCGATAAACTTACCTTAGCCTAATAAACTTACTTTAATTTGATCAACTTACTTTAGTTTGATAAGCTTACCTTAGCTGCTATACTTACCTTAGCTTGATGAATTTACCTTAGCTTGACTTACCTTGCCGAACACACACTGTACTTTTAAGAAACATTCATCTCGAGCACTCACTATGTTTTACACACATCCAGCACATGTTATAGCTCTCAAAAAAATTGATGGATTTTCATTCAAACTGTTTTGCAATCATCAGTCTATCTAGGAGAAAGATTATTCCAGAGTCAGATTTGAATCTACATGTAGGCTCTCTACAGTAATGCCAAAAGTAAATGATGAGCAACATAGTAAGTAACAAAGGTGTTATATGTGTAATCTGCCAAGCTACAATTGCTGTATTAAAGGAATACAACATCAAATGACATAACACATCAATACATTCAGCCTCGTACGATACCTTGTTAGGCCAAGCTAGATTAGACAAGCTGGAACAGATGACAGTGGCAATTAAGAAGCAACAAGCGGTGTTTAATTCATATAAGAAAGACTCTGAGCTTGTAACCAAGCTTAGCTTCAAAGTCTGTGAGTTACTTGCAGAAAAAGGGAAGCCATTTAGTGATGGAGAATTCGTAAAAAGTTGCTTGGGTATATTCACTGATTTTGCCTGTCCTGAACAAAAACAGTTGTTGCAACAAACCAGTTTGTCTCGTTTTACTGTGGGACGCAGGATTAACCGGCTTTCGGATAACATTGAAGAGACTTTCAAAGAACGAATAAAGAGATGCACATCATATAGCTTGGCTCTTGATGAAAGCACAGATGTTAGTGACACTGCCAAATTGGTTGTTTTCATACGAGGCATCAAAGATAATTTTGACATAATTGAAGAATTTTTAGACATGGCCAGTATGTCTTCAACAACCCCTGGTCAAGAAATTTGAGACCAAGGAGTAAAGCTGATAGATAAGTTTGAACTGGACCCTTCTAGGCTCGCTGGCTTAACAACTGATGGGGCACCATTGATGACAGGGAAAATTAATGGATTCACCAAGAAATTCTTAGATGCCATAGTTTCGCCAGAGGTTGTGGTAAATCACTGTATTATACATCGGGAAAATTTATGCACAAAAATTCTTGGTTTTACTGATGTGATGAAAAGTGTGGTTAAATGTGTGAACTACATTCGTGCTCGAGGACTCAATCATCGCCAATTCAAGGTATTTTTAGAAGAACTCGATTCAGATTACCCAGATGTTGTGTACTTCTCTGCAGTGCGTTGGTTGAGCCGAGCTAGTACGCTAAAAAGATTTTGGAATCTGAGAAAGGAGATTATGACTTTCATGGTTAATAAGCAGCAGGATGTTGCTTGTTTAACTGATGATGACTCCTTAAATGACCTTGCTTTTCTAACTGACATCACACAACATCTTTCAGATTTAAATGTTAAACTACAAGGCAAATTTCAGTTGGTAAACAAGATGTTTGAACACATATGTTTCTTTAAAAAGAAGCTTCAACTGTTTCGGAATCAACTGAGTAAAACACAACTTACTCATTTTCCTTGTTTAGCAGTCAGAAAAGCAGAACTGCCAGGAATAGATTGCTCCAAATATACTGAACAACTTGACAGTTGCATTCTGAATTTTCAATGAGGTTTGCTGAATTTAGGAAATGTGAACCCAAGTTCAAACTATTTTCTCAGCCCTTTAACATGGTACCTGAAGACAGTCCTGACCGCTATCAAATGGAGCTGATAGAATTACAATCAGATGCTGATTTGAGGAGAGCATATACCCAGGAGGGATAACCCAGGAGAGGGTTATCCCTATTATATATTAAACTAATACCCTGGCAGTTTAGTTCACCGGAAAAAATCAGGGGTCTCAATAAAGCACAGATAAGAAGTAGCTGCAAAATTATTCAGTTTAGAGGTTAGAGGTCTACCGATTATACTGAATGTCACAAGTTGGACTATCATTGAAAGCCATATTTTATATAAAACATAAAAAATTTTTACGAAGAAACGGGCAGATAGACTGCGCTCTTATTATATTAAAGTGTTATTTTTGTTTTACTTTGTTTTATATATGTATAACATTTTTAGTGCTTCTCTCTTGCAAAAATGACTTTGTTCTCTAAAATAAAAAAAATTGAGGTAAATTGACATTGAAAGCATGCATTATCCTTAACTCTTTGTGAAATTACCGCAATCATGGACCATGAACTGTGTGAACAGAAAGAGCAAAAGTACAAAAGTTCTCGGTACAAACCAGCAATACCTCTGTTTCGATGGTTATTAAATCAAAAGTTAAGTTTAGTGTTTTTCTTTTTTGAAAGGCCAAACGGGTGAGTCCTGAAAGATCTTAGAACACATTAGACATATTGATTTACACAAGTATATAAATGTTTTTTTTTCAAAATAGCATCAAATTTTGCCAAAACGTTTAAAAATTAAAAGTTGTTTTGTATCCGCAGAAAATAAGAGTTTTACTAAAATGGGCAACCATTGCTGAACATATTTAAACAAGCCCAAGCATAAAATTTTTTTAAAAACCCATCACGTCGTAGCATTGTTTATTATTAGGAAAATACAACAACATTTTTAATTTTAAGATCATTGCTTTGTATGGATAATTATTTTGATGTTGATATTTGACACAAAATGTTATAAGTTTTGACTCAGCAGTAGTGAGTTTTTAAAGATAACATGTTCAATACACTTGGAGACCATAAGACTAGTTATACAGAATTTCATTTGTGCTTGACTACGTTTAATAACCGGCAAGGTCAAGGTTTTGTACCTCATAGTTTTTGATTTTCATCATCAAACGATTAATTTTGTCATAAATCCTAATAAGGCTAAATATAGCCACACTCGACTGCGACTTCAACTCAAATAGTTTAAATTGTAACTTTGAAGTGAATGTAAACTCATCCTCCCTTAGAATGGTCACTTTGTGACTTTGGGCCAAAAACTTGATTCTATGCTGGTTTCAGGTTACTAACCTAAAAAGAGTTTTAGGTTTTAGCAACCAACAGGTGAGCCACCCATAATAGTTTCAAGATTGTAAGAGTAACACTATGACCAAAAGTCATCAGGTTTTAAAACTAGTAAGATTTTTTAAAAGAACTTATTCATTTGATGTTCCAATGTTCTGATTACCAACTGATATAGTAATTTACAAGAGAAATGGAGATCTTGAAGACAAAGTTGGTTACTAACAACAAACAGGAAATGACTCTGTGTAAGATCTCAGGAGCATCTCTGAATGGAGCAATGAACATCAACTCTGAGAGAGTAGACACTCCCACTAGATGTGTCGTTCTTTGTACCAGATCTGACAGTTGTTTGTCAGCTAACTACCAACATTCTTCTGGCATGTGTACACTGAATGATGATATAGACCAGGGTAATGAAGGGGACTTTGTTACTAATCTTGGCTCTGATTATGTGCATTTTACTGCAAGGGAATGTGTAGATGCTTGAGACTACAACAAACAAATCTCCAGAGTTGTTTTCAAAATGTCTAGTCGTGTTGTGTAGACTATTTTTTTCAATAAATTTTGTTGCTTTTGTGATTTAGCAGTGTAACATTTAAAAGCAATTAAAAACATTATTTACCCTGAATAATTTATTTTATGTAAGTGTTTTCTAACATTGCTTGTTTGGTTTGTTCCAAACTTTGTGGATCTTTACCTTATATGATGACTGCATAATTTTTATTGCTGAATAAAAAAAGAATTTGATATAAATTCTGCAGCTAGTTGACAAATAGGAAGACTTGTCAGACATTTTATAGCAGTTATAGTACTAATTAATAAGACAAGAAATGCTAAAGCACTAAAAAAGTAAACTATGTAGGTTGTCATCTTGCGCCTGGATAAATGTGTTGACCTTTGACACATAAGAAAAAACTCGCATGGCATCTCATTAATTGGAAGGCCCTCCAACTTTCTTACTGTTACTATTTTTGTTTCTTTTATTCTTATCTGTAAGCTTTAATAAAAATTCTCTATAGTTATGTCTTCATTTCATATCGGCTGTGATTTTGCAATTATTCATATCAATTTAAGTTTCAATTGGTGCAAATTATTTGGTGAAACTCTTAGCTAGTTTGGTTTTTTCCAGTTTCGCTGCACCTGTTGACACATGCCTTACTTTCATGACACATGCCTTATTGTTGGCTGTTGAATTAGAAGAAAAGAGAGTTAAAAAAACAAAATGTTGGTAATGCATACGCGAGAGCCATAAACATCTGTCTGCTTTTGAAGAAAATGATAAGTTGTTTTATAAAAAGAAGATAATTCAATTTTAACTCGAACAACACAAAGCAAACAACACATAGTTCAGTTTAATTTTATGTGTTATTTATTACCAAAACATCAAATTAAAGTAAATAATACCTATGTAGCATGAAGAATGCTCATTATAAAGTATATTCAATGGGATATTCAGAAAATTATCAGAAGTACTTGTTCCATAACTGCTTAATCCTGATGACAGGGCAGTTTTTCACACGCTCTGCTAGGTGCTGACATTGTAGCAAAATACAATTGTAGTCTATTTGTAATTAACTTCGGTTTTTTTATCTTTCTCTATTATTTTTTGCATCTGCAAACAGCATGAAGACTGAGATCCCGAGGTAAATGGGTCACCGAGTGACTTGGCACTTTTAGAGTTATCTACTTCCGTACAGTTCAAGCATGATACTCAAATTATGTTTAAAAGAATGCAAGTTGAAATAATAACGACGGCGAAACAAATTTTTAAAAAACTTCTGTTATAAACTTCAAATGTTATGAGAAGTTTATAAATGTAATAAGAGAATGTAAATTTATATATCTATATATGTATATATACATATTTCTCAAAGTATGTAAACGTATGTAAATATAAGAAAGTGAAGAATAACTGATTCTTGCAATCTTACACGATAAATCTTACAGTTATCTTACACATGTTTGTTGGAAAATGTGAAACTAATTACAAAAAAAACAATTGGTTTGGTTTAAAAGGAAAGATGTGTAAGCTAATACATCTAGCTGTACAACCCAGCATTGCCCAGGTGATAAAAAGGTCTGTGAACAGAAAATTGAGTTGTATTTAATATATAACAACATTTTCCATTCTACCTAAAACAATTGTATAGGTTTTCAAACTTTGTCAAGCAACTTTTAAACTTCATATCATAAAAAATGTTTCATGCAGGTCAAATAAATTAAAAAATAAAACGGTTATAAAAGGGTTTAGATATAAATGGTATGCTATATGTATGCCATAAGTATGTATATACTGATGAAGGCCAACTTTTACCTTATTTGTTTTGTGTAATTTACTATGTTTAACAAAATATAAATTATTTCTTACAACAGATAAATACTCAGAATAATATTATAAAAACAAAAAATTCAAATGCGTTAGACGTTATCTCACTAAGGAATAAGTTACTGGAAATGGCTGAATTGAGAATCAGTAATGTCCCTAGGTAAATGAACCAAAATATATTTTCAACTTTGAACTTGCTAAACTAGTAAAATATCTGCTAAAATTTTGTTTTCTCATTCAATTAACATAGTATCATCCATTACCAATCATATAAAACATTTTTAAAATTCTTGAAATAGAAAAGCCGGAAATAGAGGTTCACAAAAACGCAAAAAAAGGCATCGTGTTTCTTAGAGTTAATAGAATTTAATCGCCAAATTCTACTATTGAGCGAGTCTATTGTCGATACCGTTTTGCAGAAAACAAATTAGCCTTAATATTACGAGGACAATATGAAGCTAAAAGAATTTCATAGAGTTGTAATTATTACGTCCTTTTGTGTGAAAACGGAAATCGATGAATACGGTAGGTTATGTATAGAGGCGCTCTAACCAGAGATTCCTGTTGATGCACCCTAGCGGTGAAAGAAAAAACCACAGAATAACCGCACCCTTATATAAGCCGCATGGCTCAAACCATCGGAAAAAGTAGCGGCTAATTGTCTGAAAAATATGGTACTCTATACGGTGGACACACACACAACGATTGTCGTTTATATAGTAGATTACCAATAAATTACCAAAATGCTGGACCACAGGCGTTCATTGTACAATGAGATTACTCTATGATTAGATGTAGCCTCATTTTTAAAATCGTCCTCACACTAAGGGCTGGTCTTAGGACAGCCTCCAGTTTAACATTCTTACATTTGACTAACATCTTAGTAACAAATATTAGTACAAAGGGCATGTGGATGGTGAACACATCACAATAGAAGGTAGATTGGAATTATGTAATCACTAGGTACCTTAAAGATGTAGTTGCGTCAAAATTTAAGTTGATCTTCCGCCCACATTATGTCGCCTATTACCTATTGCCTACGTACTAGTTTCTTACTAGTATTCTTACCGAATGCTAAATAATTGAAATAAGCAAGCCACCTCTTTGAAAAGAATATAGACAGGGATAGAGTTTTAAGAATGAGAAGTCTGCTGCAAACTGGATTTGAACTCACATTCTCCAGTTCTGCGGACACCCATATACCATATCCGATTCACTACAATATTCTGCAAATCATGTTTTGCATTATTTTCAACAATATTATTTTATTATATAATTTTTACAAGCAAAAATATTTTCATCTCGGCATAAAGCTTTTATTAAAAATATTCATCAAGTCGTGGCCACTCACATAGTATTAGCTGATACAATAAGACAAATTCATCTACTGCAACAAACTCAAACAAAACATCATCCAGCACGCATTCAAGTCTCGCTTTCTCCTTTATGGCAGTTTCCACACTGACAAAGCTTCTTCGGCTGGTGGGACGACATAAACATTCTGTAATCAGTAAAACAAGTAAATGTAAACAAAGTAGATGCAATAAATATGTCATTCATAGATAAGTCATTCTAAAGCGTATCTATTGACAGCTTCCAAATTGGGAGTTAAATAAATTGCGAGTGTAATTTTAAAAACGAATAAACATTTAATAAAGGCACAAGTACGCCAAGCCAATGATTCGAAGCTTTGGTTCTGGAAATTAAAGATTTGCAATGATCAATCGATTTTACCCACTTCCTACGAGTGAAAATAATTTGTAATCATGACTCTAATTTACCAAAGAAAATTCGAAAAAAATATTATAGCTAGGTAAAACGGCAGATAAGCTATGAAACGATGATTGGAGATAGCAACGAATTATCATTTTATTAATTAGTATATGTATTTATGACTATAAAAAATATTACATTTACTAAAGTATAGAATACTCTAAGTTAATTTACCTCCATTCTGTCTTCTTCTGCAGCAAAACGCTGCTGACGCCTGTCAGCTTTGGCCATAGGCTGTCTACTCTAATCTTTTACTAAAAGTTGCTCAGATAACTCTGAGTAGCGGTCGCTCGAACTTGAAGCCATTTTAAAACTATGTATAACTTAGTAATTGTTGAAACGCGTTGAATCAGTAACGATGAGAATGAATTCTCTAGCGATGAGAATCTTCGAGATCACAGACAACGCGTTTTACGAGTGATAACATTTATTACGGCCTATATAAAAATTTCGCACGCATGATTGGCTAATGAATCGACCTCATATTTATTGCTCGTGGTTTCGTTTCAGATACCTTGCTTGTGACGTCACGAAATAGGCACCCGCTGGAACGTGAGCTTTTTAAAAGAGGGCCTCATTCAAACGCATATATCTCTGGACAGGGTCGGTCTACAAAGACAAAAATGGCATCAAATTGTAGCTGATGTTTTAGCCTTTTATGGGTCCTAATTTCATTTTTGACGCAACTACATCTTTGATGTGCCTAAGGATGTTTTGTGATTTATGATAGTGCAAATTAATACTAGAAGACTTTCTCATTGGACCTTCTTTTGAGGAGAGTCATTTTACTGAGTTTTCATAGAGAGATAATGACACACCATTATATGGAGCTGCAATGACATCATGGAAACAGTCGTGTCAGTCTCATTCTGTCGTGATTCAGTGTCGCCGTTTGGAAATCAAACATAAATCGGTACACCATTTTTTGTCATGGAAATGGACTTAGCGACCAATGGCAACAGTATTTAAATTGAATCAATAATGATGCTATACAAAATATGATGATAATTATTATAGCCTATTTTAGTAACGTAGTTTGATGTGGTAGATACAAAAGCTCTTGATTGGCGAGAAGTAGAAGCAGCAGTGTTTTTTGTCTGATTAATCATATTTTGTCTTTTTTCTCTAATAGATACAACCTTGACAGAAGTCGTCGCACACCTATCGTTCTATTATAGCACAATGTGGAAACACAATAACTTTGTCAGCCTAGCATAGCACTGGCGCAACTAGGTGTCATTACACTATCAATATATAAAGTTATTAATTATTGGCACCTTATGTTCCAATAGCACTGCGACACATAAGACCCCCAAGTTCATAGTATACAGTGTGTAGACCTAGCTCACTCTCATTCTGTTGTTATTTTAGGGTGACTCTGGTGGCCCTCTAGTGTGTTTCAGAGATAACCAGTTTACACTGGTAGGAGCGACTTCATTTGGTGCTGCTGGTTGCCAGGAACTAGACGCGCCTAATGTCTACACCAAAGTTTCTCACTTTCTGCCTTGGATTCTGGAAAAAATATATTTTTAGGTTGACATTTACTAAGCATCAGCTCTGCATTGATTAGCTCCTTCTGAATATTGTTAATAAAATAATAGTTAATTCATCCATGATCATCTTCTCAATTTACCTTGGCTTGATAGACTCATTTTAGCTTAATGAACCTAATCTAGCTCGATAAACTTACATTGATAAAATTACCCTAGCCTGGTAAACTTACATTAGCTTTTAAAACTTACCTTACCTTGATAAACCTACACTGGCTTGTTAAACTTACTTTAGCTTAATAAACTTCCATTGGCTTGATAAACTTACTTTAGCTCAATATACTTACATTTGCTTGATACACTTACATCGCTTGATAAACTTACCATAGCTCAATAAATTTACAATTGATTGATATACTTACCACAGCTCGATTAACTTACATTGATAAATTTACCTTAGCCTGGTAAACTTACACTGGCTTTTTAAACTTACTTTAGCTTGATAAACTTACATTGGCTTGTTAAACTTGCTTTAGCTTAATAAACTTCCATTGGCTTGATAAACTTACTTTAGCTCAATATACTTACATTTGCTTGATACACTTACATCGCTTGATAAACTTACCATAGCTCAATAAATTTACAATTGATTGATATACTTACCACAGCTCGATTAACTTACATTGATAAATTTACCTTAGCCTGGTAAACTTACACTGGCTTTTTAAACTTACATCAGCTTGATAAACTTACCATAGCTCAATGAACTTACAATTGCTTGATAAACTTACCATAGCTCGATAAACTTACAATTGATTGATATACTTACCACAGCTCCATTAACTTACATTGATAAACTTACCTTAGCCTGGTAAACTTTGTTGAATATGTACTAGTTGTTGACATTGACCAGTCATTATCTTGTATTTGTATATAGCCGTTGTCAGACTCTTTGTTCATATTGGCTTACTCATCTGTTATGTAATTCTTATGTAATAATCCTTTTACTCTCTTGTCTCACTTATGTAGTAAGTCAGTTGCTGTTTAGCTTTCAAATATACAAGAATAACAGGTTATGGGCCCAGAAAGGCAACCAAAGAAGCTGTACACGAGTTTGATACCAGAACAAAGACGATCGGCTATTTTACTGACTGACCAATGACTGGTGAACCAGGAGTTAAACAATAATATCAGGAACAGTAAAACAAGGACTACTGAACAAGAACTTAGATTGTATCTCTCATTCTACAATGGATAGTGATAAATGGACAATAGATAAGTTGGACAGTCAGAACTATCAGACATGGAAGTTTCAGATGAAACACATTTGGCTGGTAAAGGATCTGTACGATATCGTGGATGGTACTGAGAAAGCACCAGAAGGTTCGGCTGATCAAGCGCTGAAAACTGCTTTTACATCCAGGTATCACAGGGCTTTCTCAGTAATTGCTCTGTCTGTTAGTACTGAACTTCTCTACTTAATAACAGATACAGAAGAGAAGCACCTGATGTAGCGTGGAAGCGGCTTCAAAACCATTTTGAACGCAATACGCTAGCAAACAAGTTATTTCTTAAGAAACAATATTTCAGAACAGTAATGAAGGAGGGTACCCCTGTAGAACAGCACTCGAAACACATGAAAGGACTTACAGATAAACTCGCCGCTATCGATGCACCAATTTCTGAAGAAGATCAAGTAGTCACGCTCTTAGGCAGCCTTCCAAACAGCTATGCTCATCTTGCAACAGCATTAGAAGCAAGAGTAGACAACTTGAGTCTTGAGTTTGCTCAGCAGTCATTGATAAATGAAGAGTTGAAACGTAATGAGCGAAACTCAAATGAATCTAGTTCTGCCAGTGCATCTGACTCTGCATTGGTGTCAAGAAAGCAGCCTAGAGCCAGAAAACCTATTATTTGCTACAACTGTAATAAACCTGGACACAAGTCACTAGAATGCTCAGAGGACAGACGCCGACCGAACGCACAGTTAGTAAGTGAATGTAGAAAAACTGTATGTGAATGTGACAATGACTGTGTAGGCAATGAATTTACATTTATCACTCATCATGGCAACACATTTTCATTGCACAGTAGCTCACCCTGGCTAATTGACTCTGGAGCATCGTGTCATATGTCACCTAACAGGGAAACTTTTAATAGCTACAAGAAGCTAGAACAGATAGAAATAGTCAGCTTAGGTGATGGTCGAACAGTTGAAGCTGTGGGAGTTGGTACTGTAAAAGTGATGCTAAAGCTCAATCGTAGAGTTCAATGTGCAGCTGTATTTTACAATGTACTTCATGTCCCTCAGCTAGCTAGCAATTTATTTTCAGTTCGAGCTGCCACTCAGAAAGGCTACATCGTTCAGTTCGGCCATTCTCGACGTTGGATTAAAGATGCTAATGGTCGAGTTAGGGCCATGGGATCACTAGCTAATAAGCTGTTCAGTCTAGACTGTGTACAAACTGAAACTCAATATGCAAACACTGCTACCGCAGAGATTCGGCATCAACGTCTAGTACATGTGAATGACTCTAATCTGGAAAAACTGAGCAAAGGAAATATAGTCTGGGCAACAAGCTTATTTGCAATAAACATTTCCTTTTGTGAAAGCTGTGCTGAAGAGAAAATGATTCGTGAACCTGTCAAACCTGTGGGAGATATCAAGGCTACCCGTAAGCTAGAACTAGTACGTTCCGACGTTTGTACAATGGAAACAGAATCAATTGGAGGTAGCAAATATTTTGTTATTTTTATGGACGATTTTTCTAGATGCTGTGCTGTGTATTTTCTTAGAAACAAATCTGAGGTACCTGAGAAGTTCAAAGAGTTTGAAGCATATACAACCAACCAATCTGGAGAAACCATTCAAACACTGAGATCAGATAGAGGTGGTGAATACTTGTCTCAAGAATTTACTGACTATTTGAAATCTAAAGGTATTCATCATGAACTCACATCAGCCTACTCACCAGCACAAAATGGTGTTGCTGAGCAAATGAATAGAACTCTGTGTGAAGCAGCACGTTCAATGTTGTGCCATGCTAAATTGTCAAAGCAATACTGGGCTGAGGCCATTTCTACTGCTGCCTACGTTAGAAATCGGCTTCCTACTTCTTCACAGAAGAATGATCTCACACCGTATGAGAAGTGGTATGAACGCAAACCCAACATAGACAATCTAAGGGTGTTTGGATGTATTGCTTATCCTCATGTTCCAGATCAACTACGACAGAAAATTGACAAGAAGTGCCAGAAGCTAAGGTTTATAGGATACAGCAAACAGTCAAAGGCATACCGCCTGCTTGATGAATCGACTGGTAAAGTCACTACTAGACGAGACGTGGTATTTGATGAAACTAACTTTACAAACACTGTTAAACCATCATGTGACCGATATACAAAGCAGAAATCTATTGTTGTTGAACATTCAGTAAATGAACAGACAACTCCTAACTTCTCTGGGCAATGCATTGGTGAAGGGCAACAGCGACGCTTATCTGCTCGCAAACGTAGACCTCCGGTTCGTTATGGAATTGATGAGTATGTAAACCAGGCTCGACATGTCAAAACTATGTGGGAGTGTTAAATATGTACTAGTTGTTGACATTGACCAGTCATTATCTTGTATTTGTATATAGCCGTTGTCAGACTCTTTGTTCATATTGGCTTACTCATCTGTTATGTAATTCTTATGTAATAATCTTTTTACTCTCTTGTCTCACTTATGTAGTAAGTCAGTTGCTGTTTAGCTTTCAAATATACAAGAATAACAAACTTACACTGGCTTTTTAAACTTACTTTAGCTCGATAAGCTTACATTGACTTGATAAACTTACCATAGCTCAATAAACTTACATTGGCTTGATAAACTTATCATAGCTCGATATACTTACATTTGCTTGATAAACTTACCATAGATCGATATACTTTCATTTGCTTGATAAACTTACCATAGATCGATATACTTACATTTGCTTGGTAAACTTACCATAGCTCCATAAGCTTACATTTGCTTGATAAACTTACCATAGCTCAATAAACCTACATTGGCTTGTTAAACTTATCTAAGCTTGGTATACCTTGGCAAACGCACACTGTAATTTTAGGAAACATTCATCTCGAGCACTCACTATGTTTTACACACATCCAGCACCTGTTATAGCTCTCGAATAAAATGATGGATTTTTATCCAAAATGTTTTGCAGTTACCATCCAGCTAGGAGAAATATTATTTCAGAGTCAGATTTGAACTTACATGTAGGTTCTCTAGAGCAATGCCAAAAGTCAATGTTGAGCAACATAGTAACAATAAAGTACACTATGATAGTGCAAGATATGCAACCGAAAGAAGTGGTTAAAACACTCAGTTCTTGTAAACTAACAGATAAATATATAACATGTTATGCTATTACATATTGTACAGGGTGTGATGTGGCTGTTTATGCTGTTTATACTTGTAGAATGGCACAATGTGATAGAGCGTATTAGTATATTATCTAGCATTGTGCTATAACATAGTAGCGTACATCAGAATTGTAAAATATTCACAAAATTTGTTATTGTTACAAAATTGGGAAATTAATGTCTCCATATGTGTCAGTGTGGTACAAAATGAATACATTATTTATCAATATAAATGTGTGCTATCTTTTAGAATTCAATTTTTTTATCTTAGATAAAAACATCTGCTTTTCAGTATAAAGCCCAAAAGTAAATATATACACGTGAAAATATAAAAAATTTAGAGTTCAACTTTTTTTACTCACATTCAAAAAACGGTTTCATCATAAGCTGATTATTGATTAAATATATGTAGTTAATTAATAATTTCAGAGTTGAACTTTAGCATTCTGACTAGAGCAGTAACTCTTTTGTTCAATATTCTAATGTATTGATACAAACATACATTGGTGGTCAAACCCTGTTTTCATTGGATATTACAGACTATAGCAAATCCTCTGAGGCTAAAAATCAATCGGCCCTATAACATTATTTTAAGTCAGGTATCACCTTACTGCAGTTCCTTCCCTCGATCTCTCTAGTAGGACTGTCTGTTAGCAAAGACTTGGCAAAGCAAGATGAAGTTTGTACTATTGTTTGCTGTTCTAGCTTTACTTTTCTATGTAGGTAAGTAACATATTAATATAATTTATAATGTTTTGGATTAATTTTTCAACAACTTTTTAACTTTTCCATGTTGGTTAAACCTTTTTACACGGCTTGCTATTGTTTGGCAATGGTAGCAATCATTCCTTGATCAATAACTTGGAAAAATTTTCTATATACGTTTTTCTGGAATGTTGGTGTCTTAGTTGCTTGGTATATGGCAATGTATGTAGTTAGGCTAGTATGTAAATATAGTTTGTAGACCATCTCATCAGTGATCACTAAATACTAACTTATAATTTTCTTTGCCATTGTGAAGAAAAAACATCAACAACCAGTTTGGCATCAAGGCATGGCCAAAATCTCAATTGACTTATTAAAATTTTTGTAAAGATCAATAAAATCAGGTGCTTCATCATAATTTACATTTATAAGATAGGAGCACTAGACACAAAGAGATATGAGGAGCAGTGAACATGCAGAAACTCTACAAATGGAAGAAACATGTCATTAATAATTAGCGGACAGACTAAACATGTTGAATGAGACAGAAAATTACTTTAATAAGCACATGGTACTAGGAACACTGAACAAAGCCATATTAGACATTGAGTGTAAAAGTGACCAATAACTTTATAAAAAACACGAGAATTAACACAGACAAGCGCTTTTGATAAAAACAACACATTATATTACCAACATGAAACCTTGTTATGCGTAAAAACCTTTTCCTTAAAAGCCATTATTTTCAATGTGAAACAATGGATGCAACTTGTGATCATTTGTGTGTGTGCGCGCGCGAGTGTGCGTGTGTGTGCGTGCGTGTGTGTGTGCGTGTGTGCGTGTGTGTGCGTGCGTGTGTGCGTGTGTGTGTGTGCGTGTGTGTGTGTGTGTGTGCGTGCGTGCGTACATGCGTGTGCGTGCGTGTGCGTGTGTCTTTTATTTCATCAATGAGTAGAAATATAAAATTAAGCAAAAATAAAGATATAGTTATAATATTGATTAGGTTAAACAAATAATAAACCTTATTTCCTATTGTTAAGGCATGATGAGGCCCACATGCGCAGTAGCACTGCAGCTAGTCGAGGCACTGGGCCCGCAAGAATTGGCAAACTTAAACAGCAGGCCTTCCCTCTAGGAATTTAGGCTTAACAAATAGTTTTTCGTATTAACTCTAAAACTAGTAAATGCAGATATTTTATGTAAGTCTATTGGAAGACTGTTTCATTGTGATGGTACTCTGTATTCGATTGTTTTTTTACCTAAAGCAGTATAAAATAATAGTAAAGGTAGATTGGCTTCTAAAAACTTGATGTTATAGTGTGGATCCTTTTTGGTTTTGTCATCACTTAAATAAAATTCTGAATGAGCTACCAGGAGAATTTTATACTGATAAAGTTTGTCAACAGGCAACACAGACAGCCAAACAAACAGGGGCCGAGATGAAGTTAGTGGTGGTTTATTAAATATTATGCGCATTAAACGTTTTCGTGATATTAGCATTTTTTTAAATAACAAAATGGAGCACTTTTCCATGACTCAAGACAGTAACTGATTTTTGAGTTAATAAACGTGTTGTATATTAGTTTCATAATACCTTTGGGTAAAAATTTAGAACATCTACTAATCAGGCCCAACATAGATCGTATCTGCTTATTTAGTTTATTGATGTGTGTGTCCCATATCAGGTGACTCTGTGTGTGTCCCATATCAGGTGACTCTGTGTATCCCATATCAGGTGACTCTGTGTGTGTCCCATATCAGGTGACTCTGTGTATATCCCATATCAGGTGACTCTGTGTGTATCCCATATCAGGTGACTCTGTGTGTCCCATACCAGGTGACTCTGTGTGTGTCCCATATCAGGTGACTCTGTGTGTCCCATATCAGGTGACTCTGTGTGTCCCATATCAGGTGACTCTGTGTGTGTCCCATATCAGGTGACTCTGTGTATATCCCATATCAGGTGACTCTGTGTGTATCCCATATCAGGTGACTCTGTGTGTGTCCCATATCAGGTGACTCTGTGTATCCCATATCAGGTGACTCTGTGTGTGTCCCATATCAGGTGACTCTGTGTATATCCCATATCAGGTGACTCTGTGTGTATCCCATATCAGGTGACTCTGTGTGTCCCATACCAGGTGACTCTGTGTGTGTCCCATATCAGGTGACTCTGTGTGTCCCATATCAGGTGACTCTGTGTGTCCCATATCAGGTGACTCTGTGTGTGTCCCATATCAGGTGACTCTGTGTATATCCCATATCAGGTGACTCTGTGTGTATCCCATATCAGGTGACTCTGTGTGTGTCCCATATCAGGTGACTCTGTGTATCCCATATCAGGTGACTCTGTGTGTCCCATACCAGGTGACTCTGTGTGTGTCCCATATCAGGTGACTCTGTGTGTCCCATATCAGGTGACTCTGTGTGTCCCATATCAGGTGACTCTGTGTGTGTCCCATATCAGGTGACTCTGTGTGTCCCATATCAGGTGATTCTGTGTGTGCCCCATATCAGGTGATTCTGTGTGTGTCCCATAACAGGTGACTGTCCAAATGAATTTTTAAGAATTTGATTAAAAATGTCTCTTTTAACTCTGAATCAAATAATTTTATAGATTTTTACAATTTAGTTTTCTTTTGATGATTTCTCATTACAATGTGCATTGTTTTGTCCATGTTTACAATTATATTATATGTATTACACCATTGTTCAATTTTTTTAAGTTCATTATTGACTATATCAATGTCATTATTCAAATTGTTGGACTCAAAAAATAAATTCGTGTTGTCAGCATATAGTATAGGTATTAAATGGTTAGCAGATAGCACAAGATCAATAGTTTATATTAAGAAGAAGGTTGGATCCAGGATAGAACCTCAGGCAACGCCGCAATTTATACTTGAAAAACTGCCCGGTTCATCTTTTTACGCAGATGGTGGGTCACTCAAGCTTCCTGTCTACACCCAGGGCTACACAACTGACGAGTTCTTATATCAGCAGAACCTGCCAGAAATGTCTGAACATACTTTGTGTTTCTGGATAAACCTCGGAGCTGATGATGATGGAATGTATAATGACCACCTTTTTAGTATCAGCACAGCAAGTAAAATATTACTTCATAATCAGTTTACTAAAAGTCTCAAACTAAATGTTTATAAAAATATTGATTCAAACCAGTATTCAGGTTAGCGCAAGAAAACCAAAGAAAAGTATTATAGAGAGTTGTCTGCTCATTTTTAAAGGTTGGACTGAAAGAAAGAACATTTGTCCACTTTGTGTTTTATTGCTAGTAATGCATGCACTGTAGTTTTTAATGGTTTGCTAGTCGTTCCCCAAGCTGCTACCTAAATGGCTTAAAACTTGTTTACTGAGCATTAAATCAGCAAGCTGGTAATCTCATTTACATTGTCAGCAGTCAGCTGGAGTGTGCTGGTAGCTACGCTTTGAACTTTTCAGGCTGGTCTCACACTGCTAAGTGTGCGCAGGATAAACTTCTATGAAATGTTCTGGTTGCCTTATAATAAATTATTATGTTGTCTGTCAATATATTTGTTACTCTGTGTTAGTAATCTTTGTACTTGTACAACAAGGTTTGTTCTATCACCTTACAGCTGCCGCTGATGCTTATGTAATGGGATTTAAAAGTTCAGTCTATTTAGAATATGGCAACCTAAAGCTATATCTCACTGCCGCTGGTCAAACAGAAGATGCTGTACGTTTATTCATTGGCTGGCATAAACATTGCTTCGTGTGGAAGAGTGGAAACTACTTCAAGGTAAGAGTTGTACTAAACTTTTGAATAAATGGAAACTTATTTAGTATTCCTCTAACAATTGATCATGTCCTGTGCAACTTGAGGTGTACTTTCCTTTATTCATTTTTATATAAAAGCACTTTTAATATCAAAATATTATATAAATGTCTCCATGCTCATCTTTGCTATAATAAAAGCCATGGTTATCTATCTGAAGCTACGGTAAGGGTTAAAAAATTAATTTAAAAAAATTAATTTGTTATAATAATGTTTTTGTTGTAATAACCATCTTGTTTGTAAGTTATAAATAGCATTCAACGGTTAAATGGGTGTCTGTAATAAAAAAGCATGACGTTTCTACTTATTTTAGTGTTTTGCAAAGACAGATATAAATGGTGATTTTCAGCAAGTTGTGACAATGCCAATTCCCTCATACACTCTTCCTGCTGGAGGTGCGCTTATACTCCTACATGATCAAGATTCTCACTGTAAGTGTTTGAGTTAAATGGTGTATTGGAAGCCAGTAATCTTTTCTCAAACTTTAGACAATTGTGGCATGTTCAACATTATCTTGTCATTATTAAATTCTATTGTTTGAGATAGATCACTTTTTTAAAACAAACTACCCTAGGAGGGTATGTGCGACTATTGTCGAAAAAAGAATCTACTGCAAAATAGTGCACATGATAAGTTTCCACTTAGCGCTATTATTTTCTACACATTTCTCACACAATGTAAATGGTATATTAGAGACTCGCAGACGAATCCAATAAAACATCTTATTAATATGAAGGATGGTACCTCGACTCAGTTTACGCCAACTCGGCGTGACTCGAAACAGCCTGGCTTGGGTCCGCTTGGCACAACTCAAGACGGCGGAGGCAAGCTTGGCCTAGGTCATACATAACGAGGAGGGGCCTCCTAGCAACAATTCGTATAAAAGACACAGGCAAAATGAGAAAGATCAGAGCTCATTTGCGCTTGCTTGTGAACTATTGAATGACTTATTCTATGATCATAAGCGTAGCAAATGCATGTATTACACTCAATTCTCACTGAGTTATGCTTGCATATGGAGCTGGCACAGGTGACAGCACAAATCCTTTACACTGATGGAAGCAGTGGGGTTAGCTGATCCCCAAACTCTACATCCGAAGTCAGACAGAATGCACTTTTTTCCTGCCTTAGAAGTGGCTGCGGAAAGAAACCCACAAACCTTGGAGTCCTGTCTAAAACACGATAGTACAAAACCCGAGCTACAACAAAAGGCTGCCTTAAAAGTGGCTGCCTCAAAAAACACTGCCAAAGGCATGGCAGCACCATAGGCTGTCTCAATTGTGGCAGCCTTATAGAAATGCGAGGCACAGTAGAGACCTGCCTTGATCCCTCGCAGATACTGAAGAATGGCCAACAGATGCCCCAGGCACAGACCGATTGGTCAAAAGCCTGAAATAAGTGTTATTGATGCCAAGACCTCAGGAGCCTGCACAACAGTTTAAAACTTGCCAGTACACTGAGACTAGGAAGATAGTGTACATTGCCACTCATTTTCAAGAAGTAGCTGATGCCAATTGCTGAACAGAAGTCACAATTTGGCTGCATCTAAGGGAAGCACTGAGCGACCATGTTGATGACTTTGAATGGGCCGAAGAACCTGATGCCGTCTTTGATACCCTTAGTGCCCGGTTTGGCTATCTATTTGCCAGACTCAGCGTCGCCTCAGTACCCTGCAACAGAGCGAATGAGGGAATATGCTACGGAGCTGCTACGGTACACGCTACGGAGCTGGAGAGGCTCTTGCGTATTACCCATGAAGGCCTGCCTAACCTACATCAGACAACATGGCTATGGAAAGTTTTAGCAACTCACTCGGCAGCCCTCCTCTGGAATGACATCTTTTGGCAGTGCCGCTTCGACAATGCATTATGATTTGTAATTATCTGCCGTTTTAAGTAACCAAAACATGTAGAGTTACAACTAGTCGAAGATGGGACTAATGAGGAAGATGTATTAGAATGGTGGCCAAGAGAAGAACTCTTGACTCCCATGTGCGCATTAGCTAATAGGCTTTAACATTGGCTGACATTGTAATTCATAAGTCTGTGTTTTCCCAAAAAAATGATCTGCTTGTGTATCAGCACAAAGCTTGCCTCGTAAGTGTTTTTGTTTCGAAACTGTTTTTCTTGTTCTTCCAACATCAAAATCATTGTTGAAAAATAAAATATCATGATTATATTGTCATAAATAGATTTAATTTCAAAATTCTGGCAGTTAGCCCTTTAAGTCTATCTCTATCTTAGAATTGATGGGAGGCCTGAAACCTATTATTTCAGTACACTGAACGTTCTAGTTTGACATTGGTAAGTGCATCAAGCTTCAAAGTCTATGGGAAAACATACACTATTTCATAACAATACTAGCCATATTCCAAATGATTATAAATAACTTCATTTGACATCATGTTAAAAGGCTTTGTTCTTACGTACGTTTAGAAGACATGTTGGTAATTGCCATAGAGATACGACCAAGTAGCTTACAGGCGACTTTTGCAGGCGACATTTTGTCTCATGTTTTCAACAACAAAACTACAGACAAAAAAAGTACTTTGAATATTAGGTAAAGACTTGCTGGTGTAATAATAAAAAGTACTAACAATGATTAAGATCCTTTTTGTTCATTTACTCAGTAAAACACCGAGTCTTGCTTTATATGTTTCAGTTAAACTGAACATAATCTATGTACAAACTCTGTGAACTTTATCTAAAAATGCCAACATTGTTTGTTCACCACGTCTTTCAAACACATTTCAGTATTCTCTGTAGCAATCCATTTTCTGACAGGACCAGCTAAGAATGTTTGTTTTACAGTTGGTAACTTGAACAAATACCAACTTGCGGTAGGAAAGATTGCATGGGTCAACATGTGGGACTATGCTATGAGTGTTGAGGAGATCAAGATGTTGAGATGTAGAGATCAAGGAAATGTTGTCAACTGGAACACTTTGTCTCAACAAGGGCCTTCTCGCATCCATTATGAGACCTTTGAGTGCCAAGGTAACCCATTCTGAATAGTGTTACCATAAACTATCATTGTTTACTATGTTACACAGAACCACTGTACTTTCACATCTTTAGAACTCCTGTATCATTCAGAGAATTGCTTGACAAAAAATGGTGTTACAGACATTGTTTAGAGTTAAAATCTACCAGATTTGTGCTTTTGTTCTGTCAATATTTTGTCCCATCTTTCTCTGAACAACTCGAGATGGATTAATGTTAGTATAAATCTAAAATTATTGTACATTCTAGTATATGGTTCACAATTGAAAGCAATCAGCTTTTGTGTATGGCGAAGCTAACGTTCACCATATACAGTAAACACTCCTATTATGTATCGTCTATATATATATTTCTCAAAGTTTGTCGTTTGTTTGGTTGATTTACCGGCTATTGATCTTAAAATCTTGGAATAAATATTCTGTACCGAAGAAGATTTGAAATCAGGCCCTGCCTTTCGCCAGTTTGACACCTTACCCACTAAACGACAGAAATCGAATTGCAAGCTTGCCAATATAAGTCATTATATCAGAGCAAATACTTAACTGCTTTGGGTATGACGCGTGTCATAGCATAATGTCACGAGAAGCTGTTCGCTCACATTATTAAACTGGCTAATAGCGAGCCACTCTCACTACTTCTCATTGTTTATAAGACAAAATACTTTTCTCATGATATGTAGTTTGAAAGTTAGAATGGCAAATGTTGTTATATGTTAAACAAATCAATATTTTGTCCAAAGACTTTTCTATTAACCGGGCAACGCCGGGTGGCACAGCTATAGTACTTTCTATAGCATAAATTTTACTTATCGTAAAGGATTTATACAGTTTTGGCTTCCTACTACGTAAAAAATTCCATATACTGTAAAGTGTGAAGCGTTACAACTTCTCAAACTTTTTTTTAATAACACGCATTTTGTGTTTATCCTTATAAATATCGCTCTACATCTTGCAGCACTTACGAGAGAAAATGACGTTTAGGGTTATCTCTATTATATATTAAACTAGTACCCTGGCAGTTTAGTTCACTGTGAAAAATCAGGGGTCTCAATAAAGCACAGATAAGAAGTAGCTGAAAATTATTCAGTTTAGAGGTTGGAGCGTCGGTCTACCAATTATACTGAATGCCACAAGTTGGACTATCGTTGAAAGCTATATTTTAAATATAAACTTTTTTACGGAGAAACGGGCAGATAAACTGCGCTCTTATTATATTAAAGTGTTATTTTTGTTTTATTTTATTTTAGATATGCAAAACATTTTTAGTGGTTTTCTCTTGCAAAATAGACTTTGTTCTCTAAAATAGAAAAATCGAGGTAAATTGACGTTGAAAGCATGCATTCTCCTTAACTCTTTGTGAAATTACCGCAATCGTGGGCCATGAACTGTGTGAACAGGAAGAGAAAAAGTACAAAAGTTATCGATACACACACGATAGCAATACCTCTGTTACGACGATTATTAAATTAAAAGTTAAGTTTAGTTTATTTCTTTTTGGAGGAGCCAAGCGGTGAGTCTGGGAAGATCTTAGAACACAGACATATTGATTTACACAAGTATGTAAATGGTCTTTTTTCAAAATAGCATCAAATTTTGCCAAAACGTTTGAAAATGAAAAGTTGTTTTGTATCCGCAGAAAATAAATGTTTTACTTAAATAGGCAACTAGTGCCAAACATATTTAAACAAGTGCAAGCATGAAATTTAGCAGAAAACCCATCATGTTGTAGCATTGTTTATTATTAGTAGAATACGGCAATATTTTTAATTTTAAGATCTTTGCTTCGTGTGGTTAATTATTTTGATGTTGATATTTGCCACAAAATGTTATAAGTTTGGACTCAGCAGTTGTCAGTTTTTAAAGATAACATATTCAATAGACTTGGAGACCGTAAGACTAGTTATACAGCTTTTCATTTATGCTTGACTATGTTTGATAACCGGTAAGGTCAAGGTTTTGTATTTCATAGTTTTTGATTTTAGCATCAGCGATGAATTTTTTCACAAATACGAATAAGGTTAAATATAGCCTTACTCAACTGTGATTTTAACTCAAATAGTTTAAACTGTAACATTGAAGTGAATGTAAACTCATCCTCCTTTAGAATAGTCGCTTTGTGACTTTGGGTCAAAAGATTGATTCTATGCTGGTTTCAGGTTACTAACCTATGAAGGGTTTTAGGTTTAGCAACCAACAGGTCAGCCACCCATAATAGTTTTAAGATTGTAAGAGTAACACTATGACCAAAAGTCATCAGATTTTTAAGGTAGTAAAATTTTGTTTAAAAGAATTTATTAATTTGATGCTCCAATGTTCTGATTACCGATGAATACGGTATTTTATAGGAGAGATGGAAATCTTGAAGACAAAGCTCGTTTCTAACAACAAACAAGAAATGACCTTGTGTAAGATCTCAGGAGCATCTCTGAATGGAGTCATGAACATCAACTCTGAGACAATAGACACTCCCACTAGATGTGTTCTTCTTTGTACCAGATCTGACAGTTGTTTGTCAGCTAACTACCAATATTCTTCTGGCATGTGTACACTAAATGATGATATTGATCAGGATAATGAAGGGGACTTTGTTACTAACCTTGGCTCTAATTACATGCATTTTACTTCCAGAGAATGTGTAGATGTTTGAGACTACAACATACATATTTCTGGAGTTATTTTGAAAATGTTTAGTCGTGTTGTGTAGACTATTTTTTTCAATAATTTTTGTTTCTTTTGTGATTTAGCAGCGTAACATTTGAAAGCAATCAAAAACATTATTTACTTGGAAAAATATTTACTCTGAATAATTTATTTTATGTAAGTGTTGTCTAACATTGCTTGTTTGGTTTGTTTTAAGCTTTGTGGATTTTTGTGTTCTATGGTGACTGCATACATTTGTATTGCTGAATAAACAAAGAAATTGATTCAACCTCTGCAGCTGGTTGATAAATAGGAAGACCTGTCAGAAACGTTGTAGCAGCTATAGTTCAAAGTATTATGACAAGAAACGCTAAAGCATTGAAAAAGTAAACTATGTAGGTCGTCATCTTGTTCCTGAATAAATGTGTTGACCTTTGACACATAACAAAAAACTCGCATAGCATCTCACTAGTTGGAAGGCCCTTCCCACTTTCTTACTTTTACTATTTTTGTTTCTTCCATTCATATTTGTAAGCTTTATATATATATATATAGTACTTTATTGGCAATAGTTTCATTTCACAAATAGAAATGTTTTTCAAATTAGGCCATACAACAATAGTAAAACAAACAAAAAAAGGGAAAAAAAGCAACAGTTAGCCATTAAAATTGAATAAATAGTCTGACAAATAGTGTTTAAAATGCCTTTCTCTGCTAAGAGAACGGATATTTGGTGGAAGATTGTTAAAGCAGCTGGCAATGACACTTTCAAAATGATTGTTAGTGATTGTATGCAATTTGTTCATATCACGTAAGTTGAAATGAGTTAAGAACCTGTAATTGTCATGTAAAAAACGAGGACACAAACCATGAAAAATCTTGAAACATTGAATTGAAGTAAAATAAATATTTAGCATAGGCAGAGTAAGAAGACGCAGAGATTTGGAAAGATCATTTGTTGGAATAATATATGCAGGCATATGATGTAAATTTGCAATGAGTCGAAATGCTCTTTTTTGCAACAAAAATAAATCCTTAGTGACATATTTTGGAGCTAGATTATAATAAATGTGGATACCATAAATAATATGGCAAAATATAAACTGATAATAAAATGCAATAGCAGATTTTGAGTTCATGTATGGCCTGCAAAACTGGAGCAGAGTCAATGACTTCGTGACCTTACTACAAACAGTGTCGACATAATTATTCCAAGAGAGTCGATCTGTCAAAACAAATCCTAACAATTTGGTTTCATGTCTACAAGTGATGGATTGACTATTAAACTTAAGAGTAAAGCTGTTTCGAAGGTTTTCATCAGTATTATAAAGAAGAAAGTGTGATCTTTGTAAATTGATTGTCATATGATTTGCTGTACACCAGTTGCTGATAATTTTCATGATGAGATTGCAGTTCGTCTCAAGAAGTTGCACATCTTTGTGATAACTAACAAAAACAGTATCATCGGCGTAGGCAAAGCCTTTTGGAATAAGTCTAAGAAGATCATTTATATATATTAAAAATAATACTGGCGCAATAAGTGACCCCTGTGGAACACCAACATTTATATCTAGTGTCAATGATTCCTTGTCATTCATTACGACCTTTTGGCGCCTTTTGTGAAAATAGAATTGAAGTATTTGCAACGATTTATTTTTAATAAATCAGCTTTAATTTTTAATAAACAGCTTTAATAAAAATGCTCTACAGTTATGTCTTCATTTCAAATTGGCTGTGATTTTGCAATTATTCATATCAATTTAAGTTTCATTCAGTACAAATTATTTGGTGAAACTCTGAGCTAGTTTGGTTTTTTTCAATTTTGCTGCACCTGCTGACACAAGCCTGCACCTATTGACACATGCCTTACTCTCATGACACATGCCTTATTGTTGACTGTTGAATTAGAAGAAAAGAGAGTTAATAAAACAAAATGTTGGTAATTCATACGCGAGAGCCATAAACACCTGTCTGCTTTTGAATAAAATGTTGTTCTATAAAAAGAAGACAATTCCATTTTAACTCAAACAACACAAAGCAAACAGCACATAAAATTTAGTTTAATTTTATGTGTTGTTTATTACCAAAACATAAAATTAAAGTAAATAATACCTATGTAGCATGAAGAATGCTCATCATAAAGTATATTCAATGGAATATTCAGCAAACTATCAGAAGTACTTGTTCCATAACTGCTTAATCCTGATGACAGGGCAGTTTTTCACAAGCTCTGCTAGGTGCTGACATTGTAGCAAAAGATATTTGAAGTCTATTTGTAATTAATTTCAGTTTTCTTTATTTTCCTTTATTTTTTTGCATCTGCAAACAGCATGAAGACTGGGATCCCGAGGTGAATGGGCCACCAAGCGACTTGGCACTTTTAGAGTTATCTACTTCCGTACAGTTTAGTGACTACATACAACCAGCCTGCCTGCCATCTTGCCAGCATCAGGAATTCTACCCTATACAGATGACTGTTGGATTAGTGGCTGGGGTGACACCAAAGGTGTGTTTTATGTTTAATACTTACAACTTGACATAATTTTTACCCTACTTTTTAATGTGTGAGTTTGGGTTGGCTGCAGATGCTCCCAAATGCACCCTTGTTTTAGTGTTACAACGTTCCTTTCATTACACTGGTGCAATGTACTATAACCTTTTCTAAATACAATACTTAAAGGTTGACTTGCAACAAAATTAATATTACAGTTATTTGATATGAAAAGATTCACCATGTCTTGCTCTGTTGTGTTGTAGGTGCGAAATATGTGGAAAGGTGATTACAAGCTCTTAAAGGCTCAAAAATGAACAGAAAATCGCAGCCACACGAGACCGCCGTAGTTTGGATTCTCTTTCCAAAACAGCTCAAATGTGATGTAGTTGTGAGAGATGGTTTCTGTTTACACTTTCATGCAACCTTATTCGTTGAAATATTTTCACAAATATACTTCACGCAACCAATAAAATTATGTCTTCTGTTCTTACGCGTCTGTTTTATCGTCATCGTAATGCTGTCACTCTTAGCAGTGATATCTTATAACTTACCGTAAAAACTCATTTAATTTTTTAGCCTTAGCTTGAAGGAGTACATATCATTGTCTGATAATTATGACAAACCTGTTGGTCACTTGTGGCAATCGAAAAGTGCTGCAGAAATTATTTGCGAAGTATTTGGTCATATGATTAGATTACGACTTGCCGATTAGAACGAACCGGAACAAAACTGTAAAGTAGCGAGCATCTATATTTGATACTGGGTCTTCGGTAAAACCCAAAGTGTTTGTCGTCAACTAGTGCTACGATAAGTTTTATATTGAGCTTTTTATTGGCCTTTCAATTCACGTGAGGACATCACGTGACAAGACAACCAAATTTCATGACTACGTCATCGAAATATAGAGACTCCAATCTACAGCGGCTTTTCGTTTTTGAGCTTTTAAGAGCTTGTAATCACATTCCCACATATTTTGCACTTACAACACAACAGAGTAAAACATGGTGAATCTTTTGATACCAAATAATTGTAATGTGAATCTTATTGCAAGACAACTTTTAATGATGAGCATTTGGTGCAAGTGAAACAGATCATAACCTTGTGACTAGAAGTAAGCTTAACATACTTTGGCATATCTTGACAATGATTTGAGTGTTGATAACAGCCTTTTTTGAGCAAGGTAGCCTTAGCTCGTAAATAAAAATAGCATCACTTATAAACAGTAAACAGTAAAGATATTTGTAAGTGTTTATTGCCGACACAACATATTAATGTCAGGGCTTGCTCATAAACAGCTACTCAGAAATTAGATGTAACTTTACATGATCATATTTAAATATTATGCTGTGTAGTCACAACAAACATAGAGCTTTTAAAACAAACTTTTTATATAAGCCAAATACAAAACTTACTTTTGAATTTTAAATTTTGTTTGAAACTGTGGAAAAGTTTCAACAAAAAAGTTAAGCACCAGCTGTTAAGATAACGTAGACTTGCCTCGTTAAAGGGATCTGATATAGTATAACTTTAAATATTCATTGTTGAAACTTGCTTGTGCCTCTTTTAGGCACTGGAGATAATAATGTGATTCAAAAAGTCAAGTTAAACATCACATCACATGAGGAGTGTAAGCAGAAGTGGCTGACAGGTTAGTGGAACTATTTCAAATGTAAACTTTTTTTGCCAAGGTCTTACAGTTGTAGAATAGATTTGTTTTGAGTTTTCATAATCACTTGTTATTGGAACTTGACGACCAGAATTTTTTGAGCTGAAAGTTTGTTTATAAAACAGTATTTTATAACAAAAGATACAACATATTTTTATTACCTTCGCATGATGAGCTGTTTTAAGAAGCTAAACATTTTGCTTTTGAACCAACTTTTTGTGCACTCATAGTAAAGGTTTCCTTGTAGTAACACTGATAGTAAAGGTTTCTTTTTAGTAACGCTGAACATAAAGGTTCCACTTTAATAACGCTGAACATAAAGGTTTCACTTTAATAACACTGAACATAAAGGTTTCATTTTAGTGACACTGAAAATAAAGGTTTCCCTATGGCAACACAGAAAATAAAAGCTTTACTTTGGTAACACTGAAAGTAAAGGTTTCACTTTAGTAACATTCAAAATAAAAGTGTCACTTTAGTAACACTGAATGTAAATGTTTCATTTTAGTAACGCTGAAAGTAACGGTTTCACTTTAGTAACACTGAAAGTAAAGGTTTCTTTTTAGTAACACTCAAAGTAAAGGTGTCACTTTAGTAACACTGAAAATAAAAGTTTCACTTTAGTAACACTGAAAGTAAAGGTTTCTTTTTAGTAACACTCAAAGTAAAGGTCTCATTTTAGTAACACTAAAAATAAACGTTTCACTTTAGTAACACTCAAAGTAAAGGTGTCACTTTAGTAACACTGAAAGTAAAGCTTTCATTTTAGTAACACTGAAAGTAAAGGTTTCTTTTTAGTAACACTCAAAGTAAAGGTCTCATTTTAGTAACACTGACAATAAACGTTTCACTTTAGTAACACTCAAAGTAAAGGTGTCACTTTAGTAACACTGAAAGTAAAGGTCTCATTTTAGTAACACTGAAAATAAAGGTTTCACTTTAGTAACACGGAAAGTAAAGGTTTCACTTTAGTAACACTCAAAGTAAAGGTTTCATTTTAGTAACACTGAAAGTAAAGGTGTCATTTTAGTAACACTGAAACGAAAAAGTTTCATTTTAGTAACACTGAAAATAAAGGTTTCACTTTGGTAACTCTAAAAGTTAAGGCTACTACAGTTGACACTTGCTTTTGCTTTCACTTCGGTTGTTCATTATAATGCTTTGAATGTTCCTTGTGAATGGAGAAATTTGTGGCACCTGTTAGAGCTTGTTACCATTAAATGAAAGATGCTAACTTCTAATTTTTTGGCACAGGAGGTAAAGATTATGCGAAGAATTCTCATGTCTGTGTTGGCAACGGAGTACCTGGAGCTTGCAGTGTAAGAGTTTTTTTCTCGATGTAGTTGTTTGTTGCCATGGAGATGTACAAACAAAACAACTCATAGCCAGGTGATCATTAAATCCTAGTTAATTAATGAAAAATATGTCAGTGCTTGTCTATTGCATATATAAATCTCAGCGTTTTTCGTTTGTTGGTCATTTGTTCGACTTGTGTCCAGTTATAGCGATAAAGTTTTATAAACGAAAATTTGATTGGAGCTCATGATACGCGGGTCCGCAAACAAGCGTTCTAAACTACTAGGCTATGCAGCTGAATTGCTATACAATAGATTAATAGTGCATATCATATTTATTACATCTGACAGTCTTTAATACCAAATAATTAAACACTCATGTTTCAGTTAGCACGCTTATAGAACATGACACAACTTTTTTCCTAGGGTTGATATAAGTAATATTAACGGCTTTTATTATAGTAAGATTACCTACGTAGCAAAGTTTACTCAAATTCATCAGATAAAAAAGCTTAGCCAATCAAAAGTAAATTTTCTATGCAAAAAAAATTTTATAATCCCACAACGTCAGACATTTTCTTAGTTTTGCTATAAAATCTAACTTGAATAAAAGCAAATTACTCATTTGATAATTTTTAACAACGGTGGAAACTTAAAATGATTAAATCTAAAATTAGAAAGAGGGTCCCACATCGAACATCACAGATTAACCTAAATACTGTTTATATATACCCCTTGATAGACCTTTGTTGTTTTTATAGATATTTGTCACTCTGAGCGGTATACACAAAAGTTCTCACCATAAACAGTCAAACCTCGACATATGATCAGATCTATATATGAGTTTTTCAACATGCGACTTAAAATTTGAGCAAATATCTCAACATGCAAAATAATTTCCAAAATATAATGCTCATAATATTTTAGAACTTTAAAGTTTTTAAGTAAAAGTAGAAAAACTGGTAGAAATAAAAATTAAGCGGTAAAAACAATCTCAACTCTATGAAATAAGTTAATGTAAGCTATAACTAGTGTAGATTAGTGTAACTGTATTTCTATAACTTACTCTCTTACAGAACACAAGCATTGCATAGCCTACACTTACTTTCTCTAAAATAGTGTAACAATAATAATGATTATGATATTTGATTATTATCACCTTAGTATCATTATGTTATTAATTTTGTATTTATATATAATTTAGGTATTTACATTTAGTATTTCTAACATAGTTTTACATTTTTTAATAGTTTTAATGCTCAGTATTACTTGAAACATTTATAATTGTTTTTGTGCTCTAGAAAGAATTTAACAAAATAGAGATATAATTGTATGCTAATTACCTAGTTTCTGCTCCGGTAAGGCAAGGTTATATTAGTATAATTTAGTTTATTAACAGAGTTACTCAGTGTATGGTAGTCCAAGCAGTTTTGTATACTTTAGAGTCACGTCAGCAGCAAACAGGTTCTCTATAGGCAGCATGATAGTTATACACAGGTGTTCATTATAACAGTAGTATATGAGAGATCAAACTCTCTATTACGCTAAGTATTAGTTGTAATAGTTTTAATTCTCGATAATTACTTGAAATATTTATAATTGTTTTTGTGCTCTAAAAAGAATTTAACAAAATAGAGATATAATTGTATGTTAATTACCTAGTTGCTACTCTAGTAGAGCAAGGTATATATCAGTATCATTTAGTTTGTTAACAGAGTTATTCAGTGTATGATTGTCCAAGCAGTTTTGTATACTCTAGAGTCAGGTCAGCACCAAAGTTCAAACGCTAGTATGTAAGACTTGAAGTTGCCTACTCTCTGAGACTGCACTAGCTACTCCAGTTATCCCATGTAGTACAGTTTTACTCATGTTCATTAGCTAAATGTTTTTCCTCTTCATTTGTGAAGCCTTAGAAACTGTATTTGTGAACCTTGCTCTGTTTTATTGTATACTAGCTGTACTACCTGGTATGGCCTGGGTAGTAAAAAAGTCTTTTGACAGAAAATTGATTTGTATTTAACATATAACAACATTTGCTATTCTAACTTTCAAACTACATATTATGAAAGAAGTGTTTTGTGTAGCTAAAATAAATTAAAAGAGAAAATACAGGCAACTGTAAAGGTTTTCAAACTTTTTCAAACAACTGTAATTTTCAAACTTTATACCATAAGGAAAAGGTTTTGGCAGGACAACTAAATTAAAAAAAAATAAAACAATTGTAGAAGGGATTAGATGTAAATGTAAAATAATTAGCAATTAATAGCTAAATTAAGTCTGCTTTGCAACAATTACAATAAACGATGATACGGTAATGATACAATTAATACAAACTGAGAAAACAAAATAAAATTTGTGAGTATGTTGAGTTAATAATAGCAATCCTTGCATAAAAATGTGTGGGTATAAAAAGGTTACTGTTCCATCAGAAGCTATCCATCGACTCTTTGAATACGACAATACTAAAAAGTATGACAGAATATGGTAGAACTTCGTAGTTGAAATTTTATTAGAACAATGTCTACCAAAAATGGCTGAATAAAAGAATAATATTAATAATAAAGATTGAAAACTAATCAAGTAATAATAACAGTGGTAGGAAAATGAATAATGTTTAAACTTCAAGCACGATACTCAAATTATGTTTAAAAGAATGCAAGTTGAAATAATAACGACGGTGAAACAAATTTTTAAAAAACTTCTATTATAAACTTCAAATGTTATGAGAAGTTTATAAATGTAATAAGAGAATGTAAATTTATATATCTATATATGTATATATATTTCTCAAAGTATGTAAACGTATGTAAATATAAGAAAGTGAGGAATAACTGATTCTTGCAATCTTACACAATAAATCGTACAGTTATCTTACACATGTTTGTTGTAAAATGTGAAACTAATTACGAAAAAATAATTGGTTAGGTTTAAAAGGAAAGATGTGTAAGCTAATACATCTAGCCGTACAACCCAGCATTGCCCAGGTGATAAAAAAGTCTGTGAACAGAAAATTGAGTTGTATTTAATATATAACAACATTTGCCATTCTACCTAAAACAATTGTAAAGGTTTTCAAACTTTATCAAGCAACTTTTAAACTTCATATCATAAAAAAATGTTTCATGCAGGTCAAATAAATTAAAAAATAAAACGGTTATAAAAGGGTTTAGATATAAATGGTATGCTATATGTATGCTATAAGTATGTATATACTGATGAAGGCCAACTTTTACCTTATTCGTTTTGGGCAATTTACTATGTTTAACAAAATATAAATTATTTCTTACAACAGATAAATACTCAGAATAATATTATAAAAACAAAAAATTCAAATGCGTTGGTCGTTATCTCACTAAGGAATAAGTTACTGGAAATGGCTGAATTGAGAATCAGTGATGTGCCGAAGTAAATGAACCAAAATATATTTTCAACTTTGAACTTGCTAAACTAGTAAAAATATCTGATAAAATTTTGTTTTCTCATTCGATTAACATAGTATCATCCATTACCAATCATAGAAAACATTTTTAAAATTCTTAAAATAGAAAAGCCGGAAATAGAGGTTCACAAAAACGCAAAAAAGGCATCGTGTTTCTTAGAGTTAATAGAATTTAATCGCCAAATTCTACTATCGAGCGAGTCTATTGTCGATACCGTTTTGCAGAAAACAAATTAGCCTTAATATTACGAGGACAAAATGAAGCTAAAAGAATTTTATAGAGTTGTAATTATTACGTCATTTTTGTGTGAAAACGGAAATTGGATGGCCTTAACAAGGATGGCCTTCCCGGGCAAAACCAAATCTTGAGTACTCAACATGAAATAACATAAAATAAAATAATGTACATGTCCTATCAGTAGAGACAAGTGTAGAGTAACTCTTTACACAATCATTATTACAGGTTAATATGATTTCTCAAATCATACTATATAAGATCATTTACTCAAGTAAAGTATCGAGTTTTCGCGCTCGCATGGATGTGTAACAGGGATATAACTTGTGCCAGACATCCAGGCACACATGGAGTCAGTGCAATGGTCCGACCCTCGTCGTTTGTTGGTCTCGTGTCCTCCCGTATTGGACCTTGCTGCGCTGCAGGCTTGTCTCGGGTGGGTCTTGGGGCCGGGCACCGCAATCTACACTGACGCACAAATTCAAGGATATTTTAAGAAGACAATCTGTCATTATCATTTATCCCTTAATTACATTTATATCTATATTTTTAAATACTGTTAAGGTCTTTCCTCTGCCTGCAAAAAGAGGCTCTTTGTTTAATTCAATAAAGAAATATATATATAACGGAAATTGAGGAATACGGTAGGTTATGTATAGAGGCGCGCTAACCAGAGATTCCTGTTGATGCACCCTAGCGGTGAGAGAAAAACCACAGAATAACCGCACCCTTATATAAGCTGCATGGCTCAAACCATCGGAAAAAAGTAGCGGCTAATAGTCTGAAAAGTATGGTACTCTATAAGGTGGACACACACACACAACGATTGCCGTTTATATAGTAGATTACCAATGCTGGACCACAGGCGTTCATTGTACAATGAGATTATTCTATGATTAGATGTAGCCTAATTTTTAAAATCATCCTCACACTAAGGGCTGGTCTTAGGACAGCCTCCAGTTTAACATTCTTACATTTGACTAACATCTTAGTAACAAATATTAGTACAAAGGGCATGTGGATGGTGAACACATCACAATAGAAGGTAGATTGGAATTATGTAATCACTAGGTACCTTAATGTGCCTAAGGATGGTTTGTGATTTATGATAGAGCAAACTTTGACTAAAAGACTTTTTCATTTGAACTTCTTTTGAGGAGAGTTATTTTACTGAGTTTTCATAGAGAGATAGTGACACACCATTATATGGAGCTGCAATGACATCATGGAAACAGTCGCGTCAGTCTCATTCTGTCGTGATTCAGTGTCGCCGTTTGGAAATCAAACATAAATCGGTACACCATTTTTTGTCATGGAAATGGACTTAGCGACCAATGGCAACAGTATTTAAATTGAATCAATAATAATGCTATATAAAATATGATGGTAATTATTATAGCCTATTTTAGTAACATAGTTTGATGCGGTAGATACAAAAGCTCTTGATTGGCGAGAAGTAGAAGCAGCAGTGTTTTTTGTCTGATTAATCATATTTTGTCTTTTTTCTCTAATAGATACAACCTTGACAGAAGTCGTCGCACATCTATCGTTCTATTATAGCCCAATGTGGAAACACAATTACTTTGTCAGCCTAGCATAGCACTGGCGCAACTAGGTGTCATTACACTATCAATATATAAAGTTATTAATTATTGGCACCTTATGTTCCAATAGCACTGCGACACATAAGACCCCCCAAGTTCATAGTATACAGTGCGTAGACCTAGCTCACTCTCATTCTGTTGTTATTTTAGGGTGACTCTGGTGGCCCTCTAGTGTGTTTCAGAGATAACCAGTTTACAATGGTAGGAGCGACTTCATTTGGTGCTGCTGGTTGCCAAGAACTAGACGCTCCTAATGTCTACACCAAAGTGTCTCACTTTCTGCCTTGGATTCTGGAAAAAATATATTTTTAGATTGACATTTACTAAGCATCAGCTCTGCATTGATTAGCTCCTTCCGAATATTGTTAATAAAATAATAGTTAATTCATCCATGATCATCTTCTCAATTTACCTTGGCTTGATAGATTCATTTTAGCTTAATGAACCTAATCTAGCTCGATAAACTTACATTGATAAAATTACCCTAGCCTGGTAAACTTACATTAGCTTTTTAAACTTACCTTACCTTGATAAACCTACACTGGCTTGTTAAACTTACTTTAGCTTAATAAACTTACATTGGCTTGATAAACTTACTTTAGCTCGATATACTTACATTTGCTTGATACACTTACATCGCTTGATAAACTTACCATAGCTCAATAAACTTACAATTGATTGATATACTTACCACAGCTCGATTAACTTACATTGATAAATTTACCTTAGTCTGGTAAACTTACACTGGCTTTTTAAACTTACTTTAGCTTGATAAACTTACATTGGCTTGTTAAACTTACTTTAGCTTAATAAACTTACATCTGCTTGATAAACTTGCCATAGCTTGATATACTTGCATGCATTGGCTTGATAAACTTACCATAGCTTGATAAACTTACATTGGCTTGATAAACTTACCATAGCTCGACAAACTTACATTGACTTGATAAACTTACCATAGCTCGATTAAACTTACATTTGCTTGATAAACTTACCATAGCTCAATAAACTTACATCGGCTTGATAAACTTACCATAGCTCAATGAACTTACAATTGCTTGATAAACTTACCATAGCTCGATAAACTTACAATTGATTGATATACTTACCACAGCTCCATTAACTTACATTGATAAATTTACCTTAGCCTGGTAAACTTTGTTGAATATGTACTAGTTGTTGACATTGACCAGTCATTATCTTGTATTTGTATATAGCCATTGTCGACTCTTTGTTCATATTGGCTTACTCATCTGTTATGTAATTCTTATGTAATAATCCTTTTACTCTCTTGTCTCACTTATGTAGTAAGTCAGTTGCTGTTTAGCTTTCAAATATACAAGAATAACAGGTTATGGGCCCAGACAGGCAACCAAAGAAGCTGTACACGAGTTTGATACCAGAACAAAGACGATCGGCTATTTTACTGACTGACCAACGACTGGTGAACCAGGAGTTAAACAATAATATCAGGAACAGTAAAACAAGGACTACTGAACAAGAACTTAGATTGTATCTCTCATTCTACAATGGATAGTGATAAATGGACAATAGATAAGTTGGACAGTCAGAACTATCAGACATGGAAGTTTCAGATGAAACACATTTTGCTGGTAAAGGATCTGTACGATATCGTGGATGGTACTGAGAAAGCACCAGAAGGTTCGGCTGATCAAGCGCTGAAAACTGCTTTTACATCCAGTTATCATAGGGCTTTCTCAGTAATTGCTCTGTCTGTTAGTACTGAACTTCTCTACTTAATAACAGATACAGAAGCACCTGATGTAGCGTGGAAGCGGCTTCAAAACCATTTTGAACGCAATACGCTAGCAAACAAGTTATTTCTTAAGAAACAATATTTCAGAACAGTAATGAAGGAGGGTACCCCTGTAAAACAGCACTCGAAACACATGAAAGGACTTACAGATAAACTCGCCGCTATCGATGCACCAATTTCTGAAGAAGATCAAGTAGTCACGCTCTTAGGCAGCCTTCCAAACAGCTATGCTCATCTTGCAACAGCATTAGAAGCAAGAGTAGACAACTTGAGTCTTGAGTTTGCTCAGCAGTCATTGATAAATGAAGAGTTGAAACGTAATGAGCGAAACTCAAATGAATCTAGTTCTGCCAGTGCATCTGACTCTGCATTGGTGTCAAGAAAGCAGCCTAGAGCCAGAAAACCTATTATTTGCTACAACTGTAATAAACCTGGACACAAGTCACTAGAATGCTCAGAGGACAGACGCCGACCGAACGCACAGTTAGTAAGTGAATGTAGAAAAACTGTATGTGAAAGTGACAATGACTGTGTAGGCAATGAATTTACATTTATCACTCATCATGGCAACACATTTTCATTGCACAGTAGCTCACCCTGGCTAATTGACTCTGGAGCATCGTGTCATATGTCACCTAACAGGGAAACTTTTAATAGCTACAAGAAGCTAGAACAGATAGAAATAGTCAGCTTAGGTGATGGTCGAACAGTTGAAGCTGTGGGAGTTGGTACTGTAAAAGTGATGCTAAAGCTCAATCGTAGAGTTCAATGTGCAGCTGTATTTTACAATGTACTTCATGTCCCTCAGCTAGCTAGCAATTTATTTTCAGTTCGAGCTGCCACTCAGAAAGGCTACATCGTTCAGTTCGGCCATACTCGACGTTGGATTAAAGATGCTAATGGTCGAGTTAGGGCCATGGGATCACTAGCTAATAAGCTGTTCAGTCTAGACTGTGTACAAACTGAAACTCAATATGCAAACACTGCTACCGCAGAGATTCGGCATCAACGTCTAGTACATGTGAATGACTCTAATCTGGAAAAACTGAGCAAAGGAAATATAGTCTGGGCAACAAGCTTATTTGCAATAAACATTTCCTTTTGTGAAAGCTGTGCTGAAGAGAAAATGATTCGTGAACCTTTCAAACCTGTGGGAGATATCAAGGCTACCCGTAAGCTAGAACTAGTACGTTCCGACGTTTGTACAATGGAAACAGAATCAATTGGAGGTAGCAAATATTTTGTTATTTTTATGGACGATTTTTCTAGATGCTGTGCTGTGTATTTTCTTAGAAACAAATCTGAGGTACCTGAGAAGTTCAAAGAGTTTGAAGCATATACAACCAACCAATCTGGAGAAACCATTCAAACACTGAGATCAGATAGAGGTGGTGAATACTTGTCTCAAGAATTTACTGACTATTTGAAATCTAAAGGTATTCATCATGAACTCACATCAGCCTACTCACCAGCACAAAATGGTGTTGCTGAGCAAATGAATAGCACTCTGTGTGAAGCAGCACGTTCAATGTTGTGCCATGCTAAATTGTCAAAGCAATACTGGGCTGAGGCCATTTCTACTGCTGCCTACGTTAGAAATCGGCTTCCTACTTCTTCACAGAAGAATGATCTCACACCGTATGAGAAGTGGTATGAACGCAAACCCAACATAGACAATCTAAGGGTGTTTGGATGTATTGCTTATCCTCATGTTCCAGATCAACTACGACAGAAAATTGACAAGAAGTGCCAGAAGCTAAGGTTTATAGGATACAGCAAACAGTCAAAGGCATACCGCCTGCTTGATGAATCGACTGGTAAAGTCACTACTAGACGAGACGTGGTATTTGATGAAACAAACTTTACAAACACTGTTAAACCATCATGTGACCGATATACAAAGCAGAAATCTATTGTTGTTGAACATTCAGTAAATGAACAGACAACTCCTAACTTCTCTGGGCAATGCATTGGTTAAGGGCAACAGCGACGCTTATCTGCTCGCAAACGTAGACCTCCGGTTCGTTATGGAATTGATGAGTATGTAAACCAGGCTCGACATGTCAAAACTATGTGGGAGTGTTAAATATGTACTAGTTGTTGACATTGACCAGTCATTATCTTGTATTTGTATATAGCCGTTGTCAGACTCTTTGTTCATATTGGCTTACTCATCTGTTATGTAATTCTTATGTAATAATCTTTTTACTCTCTTGTCTCACTTATGTAGTAAGTCAGTTGCTGTTTAGCTTTCAAATATACAAGAATAACAAACTTACACTGGCTTTTTAAACTTACTTTAGCTCGATAAGCTTACATTGACTTGATAAACTTACCATAGCTCAATAAACTTACATCGGCTTGATAAACTTACCATAGCTCAATAAACTTACAATTGCTTGATAAACTTACCATAGCTCGATAAACTTACAAGTGATTGATATACTTACCACAGCTCGATTAACTTACAATGATAAATTTACCTTAGCCTGGTAAACTTACACTGGCTTTTTAAACTTACCATAGCTCAATAAACTTACATTGGCTTGATAAACTTACTTTAGCTTAATAACCTCACATTCGCTTGATATACTTACCATAGCTCAATAAACTTACATTGGCTTGATAAACTTATCATAGCTCGATATACTTACATTTGCTTGATAAACGTACCATAGCTCAATAAACTTACATTGGCTTGATAAACTTACCATAGATCGATATACTTTCATTTGCTTGATAAACTTACCATAGCTCGATAAACTTTCATTGGCTTGATAAACTTGTCATAGCTCAATAAACTTACATTGGCTTGATAAACTTATCATAGCTCGATATACTTACATTTGCTTGATAAACGTACCATAGCTCAATAAACTTACATTGGCTTGATCAACTTAACATAGATCGATATACTTTCATTTGCTTGATAAACTTACTATAGCTCAATAAACTTACATTTGCTTGATAAACTTACTATAGCTCAATAAACTTACATTTGCTTGATAAACTTACCATAGCTCAATAAACTTACATTTGCTTGATAAACTTACCATAGCTCAATAAACTTACATTTGCTTGATAAACTTACCATAGCTCGATAAATGTACATTGGCTTGATAAACTTACTATAGCTCAATAAACTTACATTTGCTTGATAAACTTACCATAGCTCGATAAACCTACATTGGCTTGTTAAACTTATCTAAGCTTGGTATACCTTGGCAAACGCACACTGTAATTTTAGGAAACATTCATCTCGAGCACTCACTATGTTTTACACACATCCAGCACCTGTTATAGCTCTCGAATAAAATGATGGATTTTTATCCAAAATGTTTTGCAGTTACCATCCATCTAGGAGAAATATTATTTCAGAGTCAGATTTGAACTTACATGTAGGTTCTCTAGAGCAATGCCAAAAGTCAATGTTGAGCAACATAGTAACAATAAAGTACACTATGATAGTGCAAGATATGCAACCGAAAGAAGTGGTTAAAACACTCAGTTCTTGTAAACTAACAGATAAATATATAACATGTTATGCTATTACATATTTTACAGGGTGTGATGTGGCTGTTTATGCTGTTTATACTTGTAGAATGGCACAATATGATAAAGCGTATTAGTATATTATCTAGCATTGTGCTATAATATAGTAGCGTACATCAGAATTGTAAAATATTCACAAAATTTGTTATTGTTACAAAATTTGGAAATTAATATGTCTTCATGTGTGTCAGTGCAGTGCAAAGTGAATACATTATTTATTAATTTAAAAGTGTGCTATCTTTTAGAATTCAATTTTAATGTTTTAGACACAAGCAGCTGCATTTCATTATAAAGCCCAAAAGTAATTATATACATGTGAAAATATAGAAAATTTAAAATTATTTCAACTTTTGTTATTTACATTTTCAAAAAGAATTTTTTGTCATAAGTTCTTTATTGATTAAATACATGTAGTTAATTAATAATTTCAGAGTTGAACTTTAGCTTTCTGATTGGAGCAGTAACTCTTTTGTTCAATATTCTAATGTATAGATACAAACATACATTGGTGGTCAAACCCTGTTTTCATTGGATATTACAGACTATAGCAAATCCTCTGAGGCTAAAAATCAATCAGCCCTATAACATTATTTTAAGTCAGGTATCACCTTACTGCAGTTCCTTCCCTCGATCTCTCTAGTAGGACTGTCTGTTGGCAGAGACTTGGCAAAGCAAGATGAAGTTTGTACTATTGTTTGCTGTTCTAGCTTTACTTTTCTATGTAGGTAAGTAACATATTAATATAATTTATAATAATTATTTTGGATTAATTTTTCAACATTTTTTTTTAACTTTTCCATGTTGGTTAAACCTTTTTACACGGTTAGCTATTGTTTGGCAATGGTAGCAATCATTCCTTGGTCAATAACTTGGAGAAATTTTCTATATACGTTATTCTGGAATGTTGGTGTCTTAGTTGCTTGGTATCCTAGGGCTGAGACTCCCCCCTAAAAGACCCATTAGGTTCGGCCCAAAATCACGTGTTACGGGGGGGGGGGGTGGGTTTTCAGACCATAGGGCACTGTCAGTGAATTTGCTCCTTTAGGAGGGTTTCCACAAGCAAGCCAGTAAAAGGGCCCATGCTTATTAAGGTTTTATTCAGCCAAAGTAATACCAAGAAGTTGCACAGAAATTCCAGTCTTCATTTTAATGCAGATTGCATTAAAATCTGCGTGCTTGCTGACGGGAAACAAATGGAAAAGAGAGAGTCGGCACTGCATCATCTTAGCAACCCTTTAGCAATATACTCAGAACAAATGATATGATATTTCTTTCATTGATATTCATTATGTTTTCCTTTGTAAATGAAAATGATGATCTGATGGTTGATGGTTGAGGTTTGGAATCAGTTTTATTAACCCTTTTGCGAGCATAGCGACAATTTTTCGTTTTGCGATACTGACGCTAGTGGCAGACTATTACGGTATGTCATCACACCAACGGTTTTTATAAATTGATTTATGGTTAGCTAATTGCCTTTTTTAGTTTAATTTTTCCCAATAGTAAACTACAATATATTGGTCTATGTTAGCAACAAAAAATAAGCCGTTTGCAGAAAAAAAGATCATTTTTTGCAATATTAAACAAATGAAAAATCTGAAATAACAACGTATTTAAATAAAATTGGGTATTTTTTTGTAGTTTTTTCTGCTTTATTAATGCATGAATCATAATGGATGTTTAGCGGAGCGTGGAACCTGGGCGCCCTCTAGGGAACTCCCAGTGTTTAGGGGGAGTATATCCAATTGACCAACCAGGTGATTGGGGGTACAATATCCAAAATCAAATTGACCAACAATGTGATTGGGGGTACAATATCCAAGTCTGGGCCTATCCAGGTAGGTGTTTCTTTCAGAGTATCAGCGCTGGGCTTGGTATATGTCAATGTATGCAGTTAGGGTAGTATGTAAATATAGTTTTTAGACTATCTTGTCTAAAAACTCTAAATCTTGTCTAAATCTAAATCTTGTCTTGATCTCTAAATAGCTACTAACTTATAATTATTTTTAAAATTGCCCATCAAAGTGAACAAGCTTATAAACTTGTAAGCTTACTTGCTATTCTGAAGTAAAAACATTTAAAAATCAGTTTGGCATCAAGCCATGGTTAAGATCTCAATTGACTTACTGAACATTGGTTGTAGAGATCAATAAAATCAGGTGCTTCACCATAATTTACATATATAAGATAGAAGCACTAGACAAAGAGATATGAGGAGCAGTGAACATGCAGAAACTCTACAAATGGAAGAAACATGTCATTTACATTTTGTACACAGACTAAACAAGTTGCATGAGACAGAAAATTACTTTAATAAGCAAATGGTACTAGGAACACTGAACACAGCCATATTAGGCATTGAGACATTGAGTGTAAAAGTGAACAATAACTTTATAGAAAACACGAGAAATAACACAGGCAAGCGCTCTTGATCGAAAAAACACATGATATTACCAACATGAAATCTTGTTATTCGTAAAAACCTTTTCCTTAATTAAAGGTTGACTTGCATCTATATTTGATAAGGGGTCTTTGGTGAAACCCAAAATGTTTGTCATAAACTAGTGCTACGAGAAGTTTTATATTGAGCCTTTTATTGGCCTTTCAATTTACGTGAGAACATCACATGACAAAACAACAACCAAATGTAAGGAATACGTCAAAGAAATAAACTGATCCGGTCTACGGCGGTTTCATGATGGCTCCGATCAACTGTTCGTCTTTGAGCTTTTAAGAGCTTGTAATCACATTTCCACATATTTTGCACCTACAACACAGCAGAGTAAGACATGGTGAATCTTTTGATACCAAATAACTGTAATGTGAATTTTGTTGCAAGTCAACCATTAACAACCATTATTTTACAGTTCTGCTAGGTTAAGATCCAAATCAATATTTTTAATCTAGGTGTAGCCTTATTTCAGCTGGTCATTGTTGATCAACCCTTTATGAGAGATGATTGTTTCTTATTGAAGTGATTTTTATATCGCATGCCTAATTGAAATATTTATTTTCTAGAAACTGCAAGAAGATTTAAATTAGATATATAGCTGCTGGCATATATTGATTTAAGAAACCTCAAAGGTAAAATGCTGAACAAGGTTGAGGGTCGTCATACATGATCCAGTTCTCATAAATCAGTTTGATAATTAAGTTTTTCTCATTTTGAGATCAAAAAGGGGCCATGATGAGGTTTAGAAAAGATAATTGTTAGGCTAGTCTTTTTTTATGTTTAGTTGATGCACAGGTGGGTTATCTTTTGTTTAAACAGTGAGAAATAACTGGTAAGGGAGACAACTCTAAAACAACTAAACTTGCTATAAGTCAATTGCCAATATGATAGCTTATGGTCACAAACTGAAAATTTCAATAACTCTATTACAGAGGTAATATTTTCAATGTAAAACAATAGATACAATTTATGATCATTGTTGAGATTTGCCTGCTTCTTTTTACGCAGATGCTGGGTCACTCAAGCTTCCTGTCTACACCCAGGGCTACACAACTGATGAGTTCTTATATCAGCAGAACCTGCCAGAAATGTCTGAACAGACTTTGTGTTTTTGGATAAACCTCGGAGCTGATGATGATGGACTGTATGATGACCACCTTTTTAGTATCAGCACAGCAAGTAAAATATTAAGTTAATTTAAAATCTGCTCATAATTTTTTTTCAATGATTGGTTAGAAGAATGAACAGATAATTCTTAAATTTGTGTTTTATTGTTAGTAATGCATGCACTGTTCTTGATAATACTTTGCTGTTCACACACCAAACTGCTACTAGAACTTGCTAAAAAAACATTATGAAATGCTCTTTTTTACGATCCATTACGCTGTTGTGTGGCAATATAATTGTTACTCTGTGTTAGTAATCATTGTACTTGAACAACAAGGTTTATTCTATCACCTTACAGCTGAAGATGACGCTTACGTGATGGGATTTGAAGATTCGGCCTTTATAGAATATGGCAACCAAAAACTATATCTCACTGCTGCTGATCAAACAAAGGACACTGTACGTTTATTTATTGGATGGCATAAACATTGTTTCATGTGGAAAAGTGGAAACTACTTAAAGGTGAGAGTTGGAGAAACCTTTTGAATTGATGGAAATGTATTTAATATTCAACTAACAAATGATAATGTACTGCGCCACTTGACATATACGTTCCTTTATTTAATCTTGTATAAAGGCACTTTCAATATCTATTATACATTTTTTTATGCCATATTTTGGTATACTGTTTTACTGGTCTACATCCAAATAGATCAAATAGAACTCTATTTGTTTACTATTATGTTCTCAGTCTATCATGCTGCAACAGATCACCAAGTGTTCTGACAAAGTGCAGAGATTAACTATGTGCATGATTATTCCTCTGAAGTGCCAAAAAAGGAGACAATTAACTCAGGTGTAAGATTATTGATATGTAAAGTTGCATGTCTTGAGATCAAATCCTGTACGATAAACCTTTTTGCAATCTCCAATTGTGGTTTCGGTTCCAACTTTTTAATAAATATTTATATCTGAGCATTGCTGAAATTGATTTGGCAAAGCTAAGGATAGTCTGACTGTAGTTTATATCATCTGCCCTCACAACAAGAATTTGTTGTTATGGCTAATTTCCTTCCAATACAACCTGCTTGTTTGTAAAGCTTGTTTCTATAGCTACATGAGAGTCTGTGATAAACAAGCATGACGTTTCTTCTTATTTTAGTGGTTTGCAGAGACAGGTACAGATGGTAACTTTCAGCAATTTGTGACAAAGACATTTCCCTTATTTACTCTTCCTGCTGGAGGTGCGCTCATACTCCTACAGGATCAAGATGCTCACTGTAAGTGTTTGAGTAAAACTTTGTAGGTGTCAGCACTCTTTTCTCAAACATTACATACTTGCTGCCTGTCTCTACAATGTCCAAAATTATCTTGTCATTACATTTCTGTTGTCTGAGATAGTGTGAAGTAAACTGATGGCTTACTTTAATCTCCACAAGAATTAATAGACCGAGTGTATTAGCCACAAAAACATAATTCTCTTAAATATAAGTATACATGAAGCCAATGTGTGTGCATACAATGAACAATCATGCTGTATGCATCAAAGTTGTTAAACATTATTTTGTCCTTATCACATTGTTTGAGATGGATCACTCGAGTAAATTAGAACACCCTGGAAGAGTATGTGTGACAAGTGTCAAAAAACAGTGTATGTACTGCCGAATGGTACACTCGATAAACATCTGCTTAACAAAACAAACCTCTATTATTTTCTATTTTTACAAGGTAATTACTCTATTGAAGATTCACTGACGAATTCAATAAAGCATTTATCTGATGCACTGACTCAAAAATTTTTACAAGTCAAATGTTAGGTTATTGTAGCGTGAAAACATTAAAATTCTTATAAAGGTCTTGGGCTTTGGCTCACTAATCGTTTGAAGTAAGATACTCAAGCTATACAACGATTTCACCAGTATTTAATGAATAGAAAAATTATACCTTAAATTCCAAAGTACTTAATTCGGTTTTGACTAAAATTATTATCATGGAGTCAAGCAACAGCTCAAATGTTATACATTCATTTATGTATAGGGCCAGAGGTTTTGACTGAGTCAACTTTTTCCCCGGATACCAACTATTAATGTAATAGAAACAGTAGATGTTTACTAAAAAGCTGTTTAATATTGTTAGTTTTTTTTGGCATCACACTTAATCATAGCATAGGTAATGACAAAGCAGTTGTTCATAAACAGCTCTTAAATGATATCTAAACTATTTTAAAATCATCATTAAAGCATGTTTGTGTTGAACGCTTTTGTCAACTTCTCACGACCTTGACATATGTTTTTCATTCGAATCTTTACTATACTTTTTATTTTAATAAATTTACCAATATGTTAAGATAGTATGAATTTAAAATGATAAATTAAACACTACAAATTTAAAAACATAAAGTTTAAGTACTTTAGAGCCATGTTTTCTTTAATATTATATTTATTAGACTTCATTAATTCATTAGGTACAGTTGAACCCCACTTATTCAGATTTTCCTTTCCCAGAGTTACAATTGTTCATACAATGTCTGGAGTCTATATGGTTGCTCAATGCAACTGTGTCTGTTCGAGGAAAGACAAATTTGACCGATAGGTAGCTCTCGTGATTGATGACGCAAGCGGCGTCTGTTTCTCGCTAGTTTTCTATCCGTTGTGCCATTGTGTACAAGTGATTCTGGAAGTACTAATGCAATTATTTTGCAGTAGATTACAAAATTGTTAGTGTCCAGACATAGCTGAGTTAGTGTAACAGGGGTTAAAGAGAATTCAAGTGCTTACTTATTCAAATTACTTTATTGATCTGTAAGTAGTGAACTTAGAGCAAGAAAGTTAGGATGTGTTTAGCCAAGGCAGAAATTGTTAGAAAAATGACTCTGGTGTAATAGGAGAGTATAAATAGCCTTAGAACTCAGACTTATTTGCTGGTCACCGATTGATGATGGGGGGTTAAAAGGGGTTAACGAGCATGTGGTTGAACCGCTATAATATGAACAGCTTGATCCTGTTGAGCCAAAAGCTCCTTCTTGGCAATTGTTTTGCATTGCAAGTATTGACTTACAGTATAAACGGTTTTTGCATAAACATTAGCATATAGCATCACAGATTCGTGTTTGAATAATATATCTGTGTAGTTTTACCAGATACTGGCTGTATCAACATTCTCATGCTGTGAAAATTGACAGAAAGAATCACAATCATTACAAAATATCGACCAGAAACAGCTGTGGCACTATATGCACTAATTATTATGAAAATATTTTTTGTTTGAACTGAGTTACTTAGAAATTATCTGTTTAAAAGCCTTATTCATGAAAGCAGAGCATGCGAAAATAGGTTTTCTATAGATGATTTCCGAAAATAACTATAACAACTTTTGCAAACATTTTTTAAAGTTCATATTTGCGAGGAGAAATAATTTCTTGCTTGCTGGTGTAATTCTTTAACCACCCCTTGAAAGTTAATGCTGGGCGTATAAATGCGCCAGACTTTTTCGGTGTTTGTGGAATCTGGTTTGACCTTGCATTATGATTTATAATTATCTACCATTTCAAGTAACAAAACATGTAGTGTTAAGACTAGGGAGAGATTTGTATTTGAATGGCTGCCAACAGGAGAAATTTTTTCACGCATTTACACATTAGCTAATCATAGGCATTGACATCACAATTCATAAGTCTGTGTTTCACCAAAAAAATGATCTCCTTATGTAGCAGGTAGCAGCAGAAAGCCTGCCTCAAAAACGTTTGTGTTTCAAAAACTATTTTTATTGTGTTTCTAACATCATAATTATTGCGGAATAATAAAATTATTTTGGAACATATTATTTCAGTACGCCGAACGTTCTAGTTGGACATCGGTAAGGACTTCAAGCTTCACAGTTTTTGGGAAAACATATTTCGTAACAATATTAGTCATATTCTAATTGTTCTTAAAAAACTTCCATTGACATTCCTGTTTAAAGATTTTGTTTTTGCGCACAGATGACATGTTGGTAATTGTTATAGACATATTACCAAGCAGCTTGCTTAATGCAGAAGATAGGTAAAAGCTAAAAGCCTCCAGTTTCTTACAGGTTTACTCTGAGAGTGATACCTCAGATACATAGTGAGTGTATAGAGCCGGGGGTGTCCAAACTTTTTGCAAAGGGGGCCAGAATTGGTGTGTTAAAAATTTAGGGGACCAACCTTGGCGGATGTTCTTTACATATAACAGCAATTTCACCGAGCCATTCTGTGTTTCACTTTTGCTCTTTAACTTTAATTTCAGCCATCTTAAGGATGTGTTTTGGTTCATGTGAAACATCCATATCAAAGTTGAATTGACATTAAAAATTGAAATTTAATACTCTTTGGTGCAAATTACATTTGAAGCATAAAACATACCTCATATATATGTGTACATATATGTAAATGTGTATATGTGTAAATGTGTACATATATACATGAGTAAAAGCGTAGGATCTGAGCAGAGTGCTCAATGATAAAATCAGAGCAAGTTAAAATCAATAAAACAGACTATAACTTTAGATAAAACACTTGATTACTATTAGTTTCATGCTTGGTAACAGCAATCTTCAGATTGCTCTTACCAAGCATGAAACTAATAGTAATAAAGTGTTTTACATGTATCTAAATCAATAGTTATATGACCAACTAAGATTGTCTCTTTTACAGTTGGTGACTTGGACATAGATCAACTTGCGGTAGGAAAGATTGCTTGGGTCAATATGTGGGACTATGCTATGGGTGATGAGGAAATCAAGATGTTGAGATGTAGAGATGAAGGAAATGTTGTCAACTGGAACACGCTGTCCCAACAAGGGGCCTCTCGCATCAATTATGAGACCTTTGAGTGCCAAGGTAACTCGTCTGAATAGTGTAATCATAAACTATCATTCCTTATTATGTTACATAAAACAGCTGTACTTTCACAACTTCAGAACTCCAGTATCATTGAGAGAATCATAACGCCATTTCTTGTCATTATGCTTGACAAGAAATGGCATTACGGGCCTTGTTTAGAGTTAAAATCTAACAGATTTATGTTTTTGTTCTGTAAATTTTTTGTCCCATTTTTTCTGAACACATTGAGATGGATTATTGCTTATTTAATCTAAAATTATTGTACGTTCTAGTATTTGGTTCCCAATTGAAAGTAATCAGAATTTCTGTATGACAAAGCTAACGGTCAACATACACAGTAAACACTCCTATTATGTATACATCTCATAACATAAGTTTCACTTATCGTAAAAAGATTATGTGAAGTTTTTGTTTGGTACTACATAAAAGATTCCATATAACGTAAAGTGTGAAGTGTTACAACTTCTCAAACTTGCTTTGAATAACACGCATTTTGTGTTCAGCCTTAAAAATATCACTCTACATCTTGCCGCACCTACGAGAGAAAATGACGTTCAGGGTTTTCTCTACTATCCACTTTTTATTTTAAAAATATTTTGTAACCCAATTTGACTAAAAATGCTCAGCCGATGAACTCAGTCTGAATTATAAATAGGCACAGTATAAACATGCATCTAAAAAATATATGATATAATATAATATATATAATTTAATATATAATATATATAACACGTATAGTATATATGTAATATAAAATAAAGTAAAAAATTATCTGGGAAGTCAGATTTTAAAATTTTTGTTACAAATCTGCTTTGGTTTCCAACATAAACATAAAAATATATATAGCAGACCCTCCTAATTTCACTCAACATAAAAATTTATGTAAAGGTGTGAAGTTTTTGCTTTGTACATCGAAAAAAATTTTATATAATGTATAGTGTTAAGTCATTGAAAGTTCTCAAATCCAGTTTTAATTTCGTTGTTAGCATTAAAAATATTGCCTTCACTGTTAAAGGATTTGAGAGAGAAAACGACAAATAGAGTTATCTGTATCATATATACTAGTACCCTGTCAGTTTAGTTCACTGTGAGAGATCGTCAGGGGTTTCAATAAAGCACAGATAATAAGGAGCTACAAGATTATTTGGTGTAAGTGTCAGAGTGTAGGTCTACCAATTAGACTGGATGTCACAAGTTGGCCTATCGTCGATAGCTATATTTTATATATAACATTAAACTTTTTTTACGGAAAAACGAGCAGATAGACACCGCTCTTATTATATTAAAATTTTATTTTTGTTTTACTTTAATTTAGATATGCAAAACATTTTTATTGCTTTCCTTTTGCAAAATAGACCTTGCTGTCTAGAAAAAAAAAAGCTTGAGGCAATTAATATTGAAAGCAAGCGTTCTCCTTAAAAGTTTACTTGCAACAAAATTCACATCACAGTTATTTGGTATAAAAAGACTCACCATGTCTTACTCTGCTGTGTTGTAGGTGCAAAATATGTGGAAATGTGATTCCAAGCTCTTAAAAGCTCTAAAACGAACAGTTAATCGTCTCCATCACGAAACCGCCGTAGATCGAAATCAGTTTATTTTCTGACGTAGTTAATCCATTTGGTCATTGTTTTGACACATGATGTTCTCATGTGAAATGAAAGGCCAATAAAAGGCTCAAAATAAAACTTCTCGTACCACTAGTTTATGACAAACACTTCGGGTTCTACCAGAAAGCCCTTATCAAATATAGACGCTCGCTACTTTACAGTTTTGTTTCGGCTTGGTCTAATCGTCTACTCGTAATCTTATCATGTGATCCATATTTCCTGCCAAACAGCCCAAATAATATCTGCAGCATTTTTCAATTCTCCCAGGTGACTAACAAGCTCGTCATGTTTATCAGACAGTGATATGTACTCCTTCGAGCTAAGGTTAAAAAATTGAATGAATTTTCACGGTAGGTTATAATATATCAGTGCTGAAAGTGACAGCATTACAATGACAATAAAGTAGATGCGTAAGAACAATAGGCATGGTTTTATTGAATGCGTGAAGTATATTTGCAAAATTATTTCGATGAATGAGGTTGACAGAAGGTAAACAGCAGCCATCTCGTTTATCTAAGTCCCATTTGAGCCGTTTTGGAAAGAGATTCTAATTTACGGCGGTTTTGTGATGGCAGCGATTAACTGTTCATTTTTGATCTTTTAGTCACATTTCCACATATTTTGCACCCGCAACACAGTAGAGTAAGACATGGTGAATCTTCTGATACAAAATAACTGTAACGTGAATTTTTTGCGAGTGAACCTTTAACTCATGAAATTATCGCAATCGTGGACCATGACCTGAGTGAAAGTAAAAAGAAAAAGGAGAAAAGTTTTGGATACAAACCAGCAATAGTACGGTTATGGTGGTCATTAAACTAAACAGTCAAGTCTAGTTCTTTTCATTTTTGGAGGGCCAAACGGGTGAGTCGGGGAAGATCTTGGAACACATTAGACGTATTGATTTACGCATGTATTTAAATTTAAAGTTTTTTGCAACATAGCATTACATTGTGCTAAAAAGGCTGAAAACGATAAGTTTTTTTGTACCTGCAGAAGCTGAAAATTTTACTAAAATGGGTAACCATTGCCAAATATATTTTAACAAGTGCAAGCATGAAATTCAACAAAAACCCCATCACGTCGTACCATTGTTTATTATTAGTAGAATAAGGCAACATTTTGAATTTTAAGATCATTGCTTTTTGTGGATAACTATTTTGATGTTGATATTTGACACAAAATGTTACAAGTTTGGATTCTAGCGTAATCATTTTTAAAAATAACATATTCAATACACTTGGAGACCATAAGACTAGTTATACAGCTTTTCATTTGTGCTTGACTATGCTTGATAAAATTTAAGGTCAAGGTTTGGTAATTCATAGTTTTTGATTTTAGCATCAAACGATTAATTTTTTCACAAATACTATTAAGGCTAAATATAGGCTCACTCAACTGTGACTTCAACTCAAATAGTTTAAATTGTAACATTGAAGTGAATGTAAACCAACCCTCCTTTAGAATAGTCGCTTTGTGACTTTGGGTCAAAAAATTGATTCTATGCTGGTTTCAGGTTACTAACCTAAAAAGGGTTTTAGGTTTTAGCAACCAACAGGTGAGCCACCCATAATGGTTTCAAGATTGTAAGAGTAACACTATGACCAAAAGTCATCAGGTTTTGAAGGTAGTAAGATTTTGTTTAAAAGAATTTATTCATTTGATGTTCCAATGTTCTGATTACTAATCAATAGAGTAATTTACAGGAGAGATGGAGATCTTGAAGACTAAGTTTGTTACTAACAACAAACAGGAAATGACTTTGTGTAAGATCTCAGGAGCATCCCTGAATGGAGCAATGAACGTCAACTCGGAGACAGCAGACACTCCTACTAGATGTGTCCTTCTTTGTACCAGATCTGAGAGTTGTTTGTCTGCCAACTACCAACATTCTTCTGGCATGTGTACATTGAATGATGATATAGATCAGGGTAATGAAGAAGACTTTGTTACTAACCTTGGCCCTGATTATGTGCATTTTACTGCAAGAGAATGTGTTGATGCTTAAATCCGTTGAACAAGAACGCATGCTTGATAGTTTGTTGGTTAACATGGTAAAATTTGTGCAAACAACATGTAGTTTTATATAAACACTAGTGGTGTAGTTTTGTGATGCCAGGTGTAAGGGAACTTTGATGAAAACCAGTGCCCTTTTGATTGTGTCCTTAAATAAAGGCTTTGTGTGATATAAGCTCCACTTAGCTTAAGACGTTGAGGAAGACACAATGGAGTAGAAAAGCAAGCAATGATAAAACAATATTAACTACATGTAAATGTAGTTCTGTCTCAAGTTGTTATAACAAACAAGGTAAAGCCTTGTGCAGATTTTTTAGCGTACATCCATTTGCTGTTTCAGTGGAAACGCTTTTAAAACCCTAACAAAATTGTTAAATCGGCTAGTTTGTCAGAGGTATATAACAATGAATTGGCTGGTCTGTCAGAAGGATAGAAGAGTTAATTGGCTGGTCAGCCAAAAAGATAGAAAAGTTACTTGGCTTTTTGTCAGAGGGATAGAAACAGGCAATTGGCTGGTCTTTCAGAAGGATAGAAGAATTATTGACTGGTCCGTCAGAAGAATAGAAACAGTAAATTGGCTGGTCTGTCAGAGAGATAGAACAATTAATATTGACTAGTCTGTCAGAGAGAGAGAGAAGAGTTAATTGGCTGGTCTGTCACAGGGATAGAACAGTTAATATTGACTAGTCTGTCAGAGAGATAGAACAGTTAATTGGCTAGTCTGTCAGAGACAGAAGAATTAATTGGCTTATCTGTCATAGGGATAGAAGGGTTAATTGGCTGGTCTGTCAGAAAGATTGAAGAGTAAATTGGCTGGTCTGTCAGAGTGATTGAAGAGTAAATTGGCTGGTCTGTCAGAAAGATTGAAGAATAAATTGGCTGGTCTGTCAGAGAGATAAGAGTAAACTGGCCGGTCTGTCAGAGAGATTGAAGAGTAAATTGGCTGGTCTGTCAGAGACATTGAAGAGTAAATTAGCTGGTCTGTCAGAGAGACAGAAGAATTAATTGGCTGGTCTGTCATAGGGATAGGGAGTTAATTGGATGGTCTGCCAGAAAGATAGAAAAGTTAATTGACTAGTCTGTCTGAGAGACAGAAGAATTAATTGGCTGGTCTGTCATAGGGATAGAAAAGTTAATTGGATGGTCTGCCAGAGGGATTGAAGAGTGAATTGGCTGGTCTGTCAGAGTGATTGAAGAGTATATTGGCTGGTCTGTCCGAGAGACAGAAGAATTAATTGGCTGGTCTGTCATAGGGATAGAGGAGTTAATTGGATGGTCTGCCAGAAAGATAGAAAAGTTAATTGACTAGTCTGTCCGAGAGACAGAAGAATTAATTGGCTGGTCTGTCATAGGAATAGAAGAGTTAATTGGATGGTCTGCCAGAGGGATTGAAGAGTGAATTGGCTGGTCTGTCAGAGTGATTGAAGAGTATATTGGCTGGTCTGTCCGAGAGACAGAAGAATTAATTGGCTGGTCTGTCATAGGGATAGAGGAGTTAATTGGATGGTCTGCCAGAGTGATTGAAGAGTGAATTGGCTGGTCTGTCAGAAAGATAGAAAAGTTAATTGACTAGTCTGTCCGAGAGACAGAAGAATTAATTGGCTGGTCTGTCATAGGAATAGAAGAGTTAATTGGATGGTCTGCCAGAGTGATTGAAGAGTGAATTGGCTGGTCTGTCAGAGGGATTGAAGAGTAAATTGGCTGGTCTGTCAGAGGGATTGAAGAGTAAATTGGCTGGTCTGTCAGAGTGATTGAAGAGTAAATTGGCTGATCCGTCAGAGGGATTGAAGAGTAAATTGGCTGGTCTGTCAGAGGGATCGAATAGTAAATTGGCTGGTCTGTCAGAGTGATTGAAGAGTAAATTGGCTGGTCTGTCAGAGGGATTGAAGAGTAAATTGGCCAGCCTGCTAGTGACACAGAAGGTAGAACCATGAAGTGTTAAAACTGAATGAGCTTGCTGTTATGACTGTGTGGCTGACAACTTAAAAACTTTTGGAAAGAAGATTATTTTTGAACTCTCCCTTCTAACCAAGGTAGAATGAGATATGTACTTTGTATAGCAAAGAGGGAACAACTTCAGCATTGACTAATATGAATAATGACCTGTACATAATGCTGGTATCGATACCAAACCAACTGAATAAGCACTAAGACTTTATTCAACAGAACAAAACAGTTGCAAGTCCTTTTTCAACAACATGTTTCAGTCATAAGCAAACACTATAGCAGAGTTAATTGTGGTCACAACTGTAATAAACATTAACTAATAACCAATAAATAATTTAGAGTAAAAGAAAAATTAAAGAAATCTAAAACTTGCGACGAATGAGCTTTTCACGAAGCCATTGTCTCCAAGTTACTTTCTCCCAGTCTCCAACTCCCTTTTGTTCAGCTCGTTTCTCTGCTTTTATCAGCTGCTCAAGGAGTCTGTCTAAACAGGAAAAGACATATAGCAGTTATAAATTATTATTAGCTGGTCTTTCATATGGATAGAAGAGTTAATTGGCTGGTCTGTCAGAGGGATAGAAGAGTTAATTGGCTGGTCTGTCAGAAGGATAGAAATGTTAATTGGCTGGTCTGTCAGAGGGATAGAAAAGTTAATTGGCTGGTCTGTCAGAGGGATAGAAGAGTTAATTGGCTGGTCTGTCAGAAGGATAGAAATGTTAATTGGCTGGTCTGTCAGAGGGATAGAAAAGTTAATTGGCTGGTCTGTCAGAGGGATAGAAGAGTTAATTGGCTGGTCTGTCAGAAGGATAGAAATGTTAATTGGCTGGTCTGTCAGAGGGATAGAAGAGTTAATTGGCTGGTCTGTCAGAAGGATAGAAATGTTAATTGGCTGGTCTGTCAGAGGGATAGAAAAGTTAATTGGCTGGTCTGTCAGAGGGATAGAAGAGTTAATTGGCTGGTCTGTCAGAAGGATAGAAATGTTAACTGGCTGGTCTGTCAGAGGGATAGAAGAGTTAATTGGCTGGTCTGTCAGAAGGATAGAAATGTTAATTGGCTGTTCTGTCAGAGGGATAGAAAAGTTAATTGGCTATTAATCAGGTATAAATTATTAGTAAGTTTTATCTCCTGAAAGAGCAAACTAAAAAACCAACTGCTAGAAGAGTTTAATATCGCAAGTATTTTGACTTCTTCTTTGCAGTAAAACCTTCACATTGTAAACAACTAACCATTCAGAGTAGTTAATGCTAAGATATGCACATGCTGACTGCTGCTGTTTTATCCATGTGACAACTTCTCATTATAAGAGATTATGCTGCCACAATAATAGAGAGACTATCCATCATAAATACAACATATTTCTAGAGTCTCCACTGAGCCTATAGCTATGCTTGCCAAAATAATAGAGAGACTTTCCATCATAGATACAGCATATTTCTAGAGTCTCCACAGAACCTATAGCTATGCTTGCCAAAATAATAGAGAGACTTTCCATCATAGATACAACATAATTCTAGAGTCTCCACTGAGACTATAGCTATGCTTGCCAAAATAATAGAGAGACTTTCCATCATAAATACAACATATTTCTAGAGTCTCCACTGAGCCTATAGCTATGCTTGCCACAATAATAGAGAGACTTTCCATCATAGATACAACACATTTCTAGAATTTTCAGCAAACCTATAGCTATGCTTGCCAAAATAACACCAGCACACAAATAATGAACTTATTCCCTAAAAAGCGAGGAATTTTAGGTGTTGAAGAGATGTGATATTTAGTTCACACTTTCCGCTTCATAGACTTCATTGTTTTACACACTTTAACATCCAACTCCTACCTGTATGTCTGTTGGAATCTTAAGCACCTACATATTTAATGTTTTGGTTTTTAAGCCTAGTTTTAGGCATCATGTCTAACCTGTGCACCTCTACACTATGTTTAATGCTACTGCTTGTCTAGTCTATCATCACTTTTTTTATCATTATCCTTTATCATCACTTCCGTGTGTTTATAGGATAGTCTCGGGCTGGGTTGAGTTTAGGCTCCATGATTAAAATCAAAATCGACAAAACTTGATAGTGGTTAAAACAGATCAAGCGAAAGTGTGATTATGACGTCTATAATAGTTGTAAAGAGACCGACAGAATAGAGACACATAACGCTGCAACTTGGACGCAATAGTCGATATCAACCACAACAACGATGGCAACTAGTGACGTCATTTTTGCACGTATTGTTCTTCTTAGCATTTAACCATGATTATAGTTTGTCGATTTTAGTCTTAAAACATCCTGGCGTTCAGGTCACCTCAAATATTAAAAATTTCACGTCACCTCAAATATGTCATCAGATCACATCAAACATAAAAAACAATAATTTTTTTGTCGATAATTTTTAAAATCAATAATAATAAATAATAAAAAAAATCAATAAAAATCAATAATAATAAATCAATAATAATTTTTAAAATTGACAAAAAAACAATAATAATTTTTGTCAATTTTAATCTTGAAACATTCTGGCCATCAGGTCAACTCAAACATCAAAAACAATCGCAAATGCTAAAAAAAATGATACCAATATTTTCCAATAAAATATTACATACAGTAAAAAGGCTGAATATTGGATAAAAAGGCATTTGAACACATACAAAGCACAGTAAGGAATTGCATTCACGTACTGTAAATCTGTGACGTTGGGTCTGTATCAGAAGAAGACCTCAATTTGGCCATCCCATAGTATACAAGATATGTGTTGATGTTTTTCCTCCACAAACCAAACTAAAACACAACAATTGTCTTTCTTCAAATGGAATCCTGCATACCCCTCACACATATCCATAGACCACAAACAGAAACAAATTTATTAATAAACATTATTGAGAAGAAATACCTGAAAGAAAACACTGCAATGTCTATAAGTTTATTCATGCATTTTAGAATATCAGCTGTGTAACGGAGTTGTATGTGCGGCTAATATTAGAAGTGCTTTGACCAATTCATAAAAAAAACTTTGACCAAACATAAAAGGCAATAGTCTTCATTTCCAGCTCTCCTGCATCGCCTGCAGTGTTTCTGTAATATACAGTCAAACCTCGACGTACAAGTACATGTACCCAAACATACGAGAAATTTGAGATACAAAGTTTCAAGCAAGTTTCTGCGTTGAGATACGAAACAACTTTAAGATATGAGCCAGTTCTTGATGTAGCGACTAAAAGTCCAAAAATTTGAGATGTCGCTTTTTAGAACGGCATCACTCAGTCACTCTTGTCAAATCAGTTTAAAAGAGGTTTTACAAAGATCGGCTAAATGTTATAGTAAGAGCGAGACAAAAAGTGCCAAACCAAAAAAGAAAATTCTAATTTTTAATCTTGTTATTTTTAATCTTATCTTTAAACTAATTTAAAAAATCAAAAATTAAAACAAAGAGAAAATTAGAGCTAAGTTTAGTAAAAGATTTAAGCCAACTTTAAGAGTGTGTTGAGTAAGCTAACTTTATTCAATTCAAGGTTTATGCTATGTTACACAGCGTCACAAAAGTAATTTTTTTTCATATTTTCACCCAAAGAATGATACAAAACTAAAACAGCAATTAAATAGTAGTTCATTGGTTTTAACATATTCTGTACCTAACTTTTAGCTTTGTCCAACTGCATGAGGACATGGGAAAGATATTAGTAGCCATAGTCCTGACGACCGTGTTTGAAAAATTAAGATTTATATAAATTTATTCCATCTGAAGTTTTCAAAAGTCAACTTTTAGGTTGCAAGTTCCAAATTAAAAGAATTTTATATCACTTGAGTGTTTATATGTTTTGGCTTCCAGTGGGTCTTTTCAGTTGAGTGCCATATTAGCGGCTATTTAACAGAGGTTTGGTGAGCTTGTAACACCTCTAAAAATGAGTAAATTTATAAAAAAAGAACTGAAAAGAATGGCAGGGTTGGCAATAGACTTAGCCATAGGTAAGTGAAAGTGTTGCCCTTTTTTAATAATGAAGTGTAAACTGATTGAAAAACCGTGTAAGGAAGTGTAAGGATATAGAATACAATATACAGAATATGAAGTCTTTTATTTGCAAAAAGGCAACATCGCCATTTGAAAACCACCGATCACCAGTTCATATCTATTTACTGAGTATAACTAGATTAAGTCAACTACCTTAGTCCTGTATGAGATGATGGCAGGTATTTCCTTGCCATTTTCAGGAGATTCAAGGAGACGAAACCACACTGTATTACTCAGCAGATTAGAATTTAGCCAGTCAAGCCCCGAAGGTGTAATATTCACTCCAGCCATATGCACATCCAGCAAGCAATCATCTATATAGAGGCAATCAGTAAATCAAGGGTACACAACTGCTCTATTATTTGTCAGATTTTCATTAACAACCACTACTGTCTTATTACAGTAGTTATTAGTCGGTTACATGGATTTAAATTGTACAGTTTTTCAGCACAAAAATTAAAATTTATAAAAGCACTGCAAAACTTTCACCATAAAAAAGCCATGTCTGTCCATTCAAACTCAGGGTTGCAAAATGAAAAAAAATTGCACGGTCCGGGATTCAAACTCATACTATGTAATATGACTTGTCAAAATTCATTTTAATAGAATACGTCACTAACAAACTGATAGAGCAATAACAAACATAAAAATTGAATTTCAGGGAAACTACATGTTACATGTACTGTTATAAAAGTCTGTTTTAACAGCTGGGACTGTACTAGCAGTCATAGCGTAGTGGTTATAACATCGACTTATGGACAGTAGGTCAGTGGTTTAAGACGCGAGAGGAACATTGGTGTTGTTAAGAAGGGCATCCAACCACAATTGCACCTGTTCTGCACCGCTACGGGTGAAAACATGCGCAAGGCTGGAAATCTCAAACCCATGCAGTTAAAATCTAATGCAATTGGAGAAGATGATGACATGAGCAGAATACTCCTAAATAACTAATACTTAATTAAGAATTGCCCCACTATTTCAGCCACCAAGATGAATGTATGTACCCTAGGACACTTTTATCTCGTTTTGTGAGTAGCACACAGAGTAAAATTTCGCTGCAACTTAATTTTGCAGCTCTGATGAGTGCGAAAATATAGTGATGTGAAAATAAATGCAGCGGAACAAACAGATTAGATTCTTCAGGTCTAGTTCACTAGTGAGAAAAAATTTTCAATTTGGGACTAGTTTTTATTTGTAAACCGCAGGTAGAAATGTGTGGGCGAGATCGACAATTAAATTTTATCGCTTGCTGCCATTTGTTTCTTAGACCATAAAGGACGTGTAGGTCCCTCTATATGACGATTTTATTGTGGATATCAATGAACAAAGCGTTTTGGCTCGTTCGTTATGATAGTTTAGTTTCGCTCATGAAATTTTCGCCAGAGGATGACTCCGCGAAAACGCGAAAGTTAGATGATGCGAATACATAAGTGTCCTAGGGTACTCAAGACATTTCGGTTTTTCATTCAATCAAAAAAGAAACCAAGAATCATATAAACACAGTTATGAAAGACAAAATGTATTTTCAAAAGCAAAACAAAATTTCCAGCAAATCAATAATAGACTTTGATGTTTTCAAAGAGCTTTTCTACTGATATAATTCATTGATAAACAAAATTGCAATACAATTAATAATGCAATTCACCATTTTTCATTCCCAAACCATTTTCCCTAAAGGTTGACTTGCAACAAAATTCACATTACAATTATTTGATATGAAAAGATTCACCATGTCTTACTCTGTTGTGTTGTAGGTGCAAAATATGTGGAAAGGTGATTACAAGCTCTTAAAAGCTCGCAGCCACACGAGACCGCCGTAGTTTGGCTTCCCTCTCCAAAACGGCTCAAATGTGACAAAGATGTGAGAGATGGTTTCTGTTTACACTTTCTTGCAACCTTATTCGTCGAAATATTTTCACAAATATACTTCACGCATTCAATAAAACTATGTCTATTGTTCTTACGCGTCTGTTTTATCGTCATTGTAATGCTGTCACTTTCAGCACTGATATCTTATAACTTACCGTAAAAAATCGTTAAACTTTTTAACCTTAGCTCGAAGGAGTACATATCATTGTCTGATAATCATGACGAGCCTGTTGGTCACCTGTGATAATCGAAAAGTACTGCAAAATTATTTGCGAAGTATTGGGTCACATGATCAGATTACGACTTGAGGATTGAATAATGCCGAAACAAAACTGTAAAGTAGCGAGCATCTATATTTGATAAGGGGTCTTCGGTAAAACCCAAAGTGTTTGTCATAAACTAGTACTACGATAAGTTTTATATTGAGCTTTTTATTGGCCTTTCAATTCACGTGAGAACATACGTGACAAGATGATAACCAAATTTCGTGGTTACATCATCGAAATAAAGAGATTCCAATCTACGGCGGCTTTTCGTTTTTGAGCTTTTAAGAGCTTGTAATCACATTTCCACATATTTGGCACTTACAACACAACAGAGTAAGACATGGTGAATCTTTTGATACCAAATAACTGTAATGTGAATTTTGTTGCAAGTCAACCTTTAATGAATAAGCTGTTTACCATTGACTATGAACTACAGAATTTATCACAGAACATCCAATAATTAAAACAAAACCAACTTTTTAGTTGCTTTTAACCTGTTGAACCCAAACGGCCGGTATTCTGGCATTGCGTAGGGTGTGTCAGAAACCCTATCAGCCGGAATAACGGCATTCATATGGCTCTGTTTACAAATGCTGTTCTGTTTCTAAGTAACAGCGTAAACCATTGAAATTAATTCTTGCACAGGGCATTAAACCAGACATTTCACTTCCATTTTTACCATTTTCAAATATCTTTATCTACTTCCTTCGTTACAATAACAATTGTTATTGGAATGATATCACGAAAAAAATCGATACGTCTCATTTGTTGGTAGGTCATGGATGATTGTAATGCAAACAACGAATTATATGATAGCAACTACAATATTCCAGTTTATTTTGAGTTATGAAACAATGATAAACATGTCCTTGATGGATATGATGCTGTAAATATTTTTACAAGTTTTTAAAATCATACGAATTTTTATGGTTTTAGCCTAAATAACTGTAACATACTTGTTTGTTTTTGGCAACATTCGCTGTGTGTTGTCAAACTTTTTTACTAGTGTTTCATCAATTATCATTGTATTATGAGCACACTTTGATATATTTAATAAAAGTTTAAAAACTTCGGATCATTGGAAAAATTGGCCAGGGTTACTGACACACATTGTCAAGGACAGCCAGGGTTCAAAGGATTAAAAATTGACAAACAGTGACCAAATATAATCACATTGCAGGGCCAACATTTGAATTGTGTAGTCATTGTAGAATGATGATGGTTTGCTATTGGTCAATCGACCGCAAGAATCTGTCTTAGAGTTTCGGGTGATTATTTCACACACTACAGGCAACTCATAGGCGCGCATACACATTTTTTTGCGATTGACAATTCGAAACAGCCTAGAGAAGGCGGACGGACCTAAAGACTATCTTGTACACTACTACGTACAACCAAACACCTACCTATAATTTCCTGAACATATGGATTTTTCAACAAACATTGCAAACTTAGAGCAAATATTTCATGATACACCCTAATATACATTATACTGTTCACTTAGTCTCAGTTAGAGAAGTTCAACACACTGTGTATCTCTATCACCATCTCTACCTCTGACCCTGTGCGTCATCATGCTTTCATTTAGTCTCCTTCAAGGTTTAAATAATACAAAATTTGTATTGATTATTACTTTATAAATTTAGGTTTTTAAATACGATTTTGTTTTTTTACATAGTTATATGAAAGTTATACTAAAAGTGGTAATCTTTCATGCAGGCCTACTATCGACTAACTAGTAATTGAAAATATCTTGGAACATAATCATATAAAATTCTTTTTCAAAATATTTGCAGCTTTACAAAAATACAGGTCAAGGTCAAAATAAACAACATTGTATCACGGTATTATGATGGAAAGTCTTTATTATTTTGGCAAGCATAGCTATAGCTCCAGCGGGGAGTCTAGAAATATGTTGTATCTATGGGCTGAAGAAATCACATATCATAGAAATACTGGCAAACAGCGGGATGTTCAATAGATGTATACATAGTCCTCTTGTAATTTTCACTATATGACAGTAAGCATGACAATCATGCTTTCTAAGGATATTTCTAACTTTCTTACATGCAAATAGTTATGTCATTTGTTATATAAATTGTTTGAAAAACATTAAACATTAAAATTAAATTCATTAAACATTAATATAACAATATTATATAACGTTTATATAATAATTTATAAAATCGCTAATTTTTTTATTTTTCAAGTAAACCATTACCATAATGCGAGTCAACAAAGGCCCAGAAACAAGTCATATTAACTTCAACTGAGAACTGGACACCATACCTCTCGTTTTTGTAGAGAGCACTGAGGGAATTCTGATAGCTGGTTTGTGATCAACCAATAGTGAGCCAGTCTTTCCGATGTCCACGACTTTACCTCTTAGTTTTACATTTCTTCTGTAGAATTCCACAGGTATGTCACTCCTAGAGCAGAACTTGGTCCACTGCAAGCAATCTCAAGTTCCATAGCTCTATGAATGAGCAACATAATAGCTCAACCAAAGATCAATGGTTGTAGTAAACAGTTTTTTTGCAATTGATATCGGATGAACTATCTTTCTATGATAATTACACTTAGGACCCATCTTTATGCCTATGGGGTGAGTTCAGTAAATTAATATATATGTATGTGATGGTTTTGAAGTAAAAACGTTAAACGAAATTTTTTTAATTTTTTAGGCCAACAGGCAAATCTTATGCAGCAAGATAAAACAGAGCTGCAAGTCTGAGTGTTGAAAATACGATATCACAGGAAATAGGGGACACAACTTTCTACTGAGGAGACAACTTCAACCACTCAAATGTACAGAATGATTTGTTTTTCTGATGTTTACAATAAACCGGTGCTGTACAAAGTGGGAAGCATTAAACTGTACTTTATGGAAGATTGTTCAATAGAAAAGCTTTCATTTGTCTAATCAGATGTTTTAGTTTATGCAAATACTGAAGCCAAAGATTGTAGAGCCCAAATCAATAATTATCTCTTTGAAATGAATAAAATTCAATAAAGTAATAAACTTTAATTTAAATTTGTAAAAAAAATATTGAGCAGTTCTAGGTAGTTTGCTTGAATCGGCACTGCTGCAGTATGTAACACTACAACCCCAGACTTAAATTGTCTTGCATACTATTACAGTAATACTTCAACTTACGAGTGCTCCAACGTACGAGAAACTTGAGATACGAGCCAGCTTTCAAGCAAGTTTTAGCACTAACATACGAGCCATGTTTGAGATCCGAGCACTTGAGTCAGTTGCCAAGTATGCCGAATGTGTTTTATGAGAACAGTATCGCTCTGTATTTTTCAACTGCTCAGGTTATACTTTTGTACCATGTTTTTTGTGTACGATTTTCTGTGCAGAATTATGTGAATTAAACGTACTGTGCGTAGACCAAAAGTTTGCCAGTAAAATGAAAGATAATACAAAGAAAAAGCAAATGATAACAATTGATATTAAACGAAAAAATATTGGAAAATATGCGAAATGTGTATGCGTGATTGAGCTAGCTCGGCAATATGACAGAAATACGTTCATAATTATCAAACAGAAGGATTATATTCAGGACATTTAGTTTGCAAAAGGACTAACCATAGTTTCTAAACGGTGCAGCGATCTTCACGACCGCTGATGGCATTGGACAAACAATTGGCCGGTGACAGCGTAACTGAAACGATGCTATGTGAAAAGGCTGGCGCTATCTATCCAAACTGTTTAATAGACATTCGGACAAGTTGGCTAGTGGTCGTGCATTAACCCTTTGTGACGACACCTGTGTTAGTCCTAATCGCAACATGTTGAAAGGGCGACAAAGGCAAACGTCCTTAGATAGGTTTATCTTAAAACGGCCGGCTAGTCGTGAAAGCGAAGAAAAAGGAAAAATTAGCTAACCAGCGAGAAACTTCAAACTATGAACGCCGAAGAAATTTTAATTACGTTTAGTTAAAAATGAAAGTTTGCTTTTAGGTTTGCTTCTAAGTTTGTCTTTTAACACTTTGATAAAATCCAAATTTATCAAAGTCAACTGTTGTAACGAAGGATAACTTATACCTCCCTCTCTGGCAAATGCGAGCGTTAACTGCTATTGTATGTATTTAATTTTACATTTTAATTAATCACATTGCCTTGCAATATTTTTTATTTGTTGCTTTTTGAAAGCATGTAGTACGTTAGGACCATAACCAACATGTTCTTTCTGTTACAATATCTTGTTTTGAGTGTTTTATTTGCTTTTTTTTAGAGTATGGAAACCAATCAATATATATTTAATTGTTCTATATATAAATAAGTCACACCAACATGCGAGTAAATTGACATACGAGCTCAGTCTCGGAACGCATTAAGCTCGTAAGTCGAAGTATGACTGTAATTCATAACCACAATGAATACAGTTAGGAGTTGTCTACCCAAGGATTATTGTTATAGAACAACTGCACTAATACCTAGCACCACACACTTATAAGATCTCTTGCATACAAGTAATTTATCACCACAATTAGTAAAGTTAAGAGTTGTTTATCCTATGATTATTTTCATAGAATATCCCACAAAGTTTTGTAGCATTTTATAGAAAAGTGACACATTGCTTTTTTGACTTGCATACCTCAAGCTGTAAAGCTAAACAATTATGCTACAGTGTTAATAATGTGGGTGGTCTCAAACAATTGCGTGGGTGGTCTTAGCATTGCGGAAGATAACAGATGAATACTTGATTGCAAGTGAAGAATAACTCACATATACTAAAAACATAATGCATGTACTGACAAAGTCAGCCTTCTATAAAATTTGCTGGAATTAAATTATTAAAAAGTTATTAATTAAATTAAAAGTTATTAAAATTATTAAAAAGAATATGGCTGTTAAGCTGTTACAAACACGTTCACTCTCCATGTGTAATATTTATTATTGTGGGAAAGTATTTGTGAGCCCAGTTAATGCATTCACTAGTAACAAAGTTTGCTTGTGATAAATAGCATGCAAGGCTTAGCAACTAAAACCGAGCTACTACCAAGCACTTCAAATCAAGCTTCATACGCAGTGCTAGGCAACTATTAGTTTACATGCACGCACACATGCATGCACGCACACATACCCACACACCAGCTGCAGCAGTCTTTTTACCTGCTGTGTCTTTGCCTGAGTTTTATATTCACTCAAATCTCTCTCATTTTATTCATCATATTTTAAAACTGACAGATACTCGTTCCGCGTAACAAAAAAATAACTGATATTCCAAGATGTTTACTAAACATAGCCAACAGTGTCAAATAGTCAACTCTATTGATTGAAGACATTTTCTTATAGCGGAGGAGCACAACTCCTATTAACATTGAACCTACCAATTTATAACGTTTCGCGAGTCCAAGAAGGGTTAATACTCCAAGACCATAGATGCTTCTCTACAATACAATATAATGCATTGTATAATTTTTTATTGGCATATCATTCATTACGTGCCAAAACAAGTGAGTTGAACTTGAATTTAAGAGTTTTAACCTTTGATAATTTAATAGCATTACGGAGTAGTCAGGAAAGTAGATTGTAAGTCATAGTAGCAGAAAGTTCATAAACTAAAACATACAATGGTAGATATATAGTATATTGGTGCCACGAAAAAGAAAATAATGTTTTTCATATGTATGGAAGAATAAACACAAATATTTTGGTCAGTTTACGCAGGAATTTGAAACCTGTGACACAAATGCAGAAACGAGCAAGTTTGTGATACGGCAATATGTTCAAAGAATTTGTGATGTCATAGTGGAAGTATGGTGAGCTGGAATATCTGATTGGTAGCAGTCTTAGTATAGAGTTCAAGTAATCAAACTGGTCACAAACTGCGTATCAAGAGTTGTTTCAAGTCTGACGAAGATCTTATAAATGAGGAGAAAGGTTGGTGGAAAAGAAGGTTGCCTAGAATCTGATATGCACATTTTTAGTGATATGTATCAAAGTTGGTCTTAAGACATTAAAGAAACCTGGATGAAGATGATAAACTGATTAGCATAAGCTATATATATATATATATATATATATATATATATATATATATATATATATATATATATATATATATATATATATATATAATAGATAAGTTGTCAGGCCTACTGCTAACAGCACTCTACGCTCTAAAAAGTGCGGAGTGTTATAACTAACTAGAGTGTGGAATAGGTTAATTTTACTTATCTTTGTTCCAGATTGATGTTTTATTCTGGGGTCACGACAGGTCTGTTTCGTGCTGGTGCACTCTTCAGGTGACTTGTGTTGAATACAAGATTCAACACAAGTCACCTGAAGAGTGCACCAGCACGAAACAGACCTGTCGTGACCCCAGAATAAAACATCAATCTGGAACAAAGATAAGTAAAATTAACCTATTCCACACTCTAGTTAGTTATATATATATATATATATATATATATATATATATATACATGTATATAAATCTCAAAGTCTGTATGTAATTCAGTATGTCCAGTTACTATTATTATTATATTACAATATTATTATTATATTATTATATTAACAGTACAGTTATTATTAAAAATATCAAAATGAAGAATCCGTATCACGGAAGATTTGATCTCGGAAACTCCCGTTCACCAGGTAAACGTCTTACCAATTTAGCTATGTGAGATCAGTAGATTATTTAGGTGATAAATGTCGCTATGTGGGTGAAAATACGCTACTGCCCTTACGCGTTACGGCCCAACATCATTCTATGTATTAATAAAAGCCATAGATAACTAGCTTACTTAAATTAGCCATTGGTGATGTGCCAGACTAATGGCAAGTGGCAGGCGACTACATTATAAGCTGGCTTTTAATACCTATGCAACGCCGGGAATTCCACTAGTTTACCTTTAACACAACTGGTTTTGACACGTGCAATCCACTATTGATATAGCAAATATGTGTCTGCATGAATTCTTTTTGTCAGGTCTTAAGACCAACTCTATAGGCAGGCTTGCATAAGATGACCTTCATTATTGTTAACTATCACTATGTTCACTTTCATGTGAAGCTAGCTTGCTTTACTGCGTTAGGCTATGGCATAGTGTATTGCGGCTACACAAAATAGACTATAATTTGACTATAATAGAAGAGACAAACTTTCCACATCGTGGGAAGGACTACAAGTCACTGATAACTTAAAGGTTGACTTTCAACAAAATTCACATTACAGTTATTTGGTATTAAAAGATTCACCATGTCTTAGTCCGCTGTGTTAAAGGTGCAAAATATGTGGAAATGTGACTACAAAATCTTAAAAGCTCAAAAACGAACAGTTAATCATCGCCATCACAAAATCGCCATAGATTGGAATCGGTTTATTACTCTGACGTAGTCAATCCATTTGGTTATTGGTTTGACACGTGATGTTCTCACGTGAATTAAAAGGCTAATAAAAGGCTCGATATAAAACATCTCGTAGCACTAGTTTATGACAAACACTTGGGGTTTTACCGAAAAGTCCGTAACAAATATAGATGCTCGCTACTTTACAGTTTTGTTTCTGTTTGGTCTAATCGTCTAGTCGTAATCCGATCATGTGACCCATACTTCTTGCCAAACAGCGCGAATAAATTCTGCAGCATTTTTCGACTATTCCAGGTGACCAACAGGCTTGTCATGTTTATCAGAAAATGATATGTACTTCTTCGAGCTAAGGTTAAAAGATTAAACGAATTTTTACGATAAGTTTTGAGATATGAGTGCTCAAAATGATAGCATTACAATGATGATGAAATAGACGCGTAAGAACAATAGACGTGGTTTTATTGAATGCGTGAAGTATATTTGTGAAAATATTTTGACGATTGAGGTTGCATGAAAGTGTAAACAGAAGCCATCTTGTTCAGTTACAACCCATTTGAGCCGTTTTGGAAAGATATTCTAATCTACCGCAGTTTCGTGATGGCAGCGATTAACTGTTCGTTTTTGAACTTTTAAGAGCTTGTAATCACATTTCCACATATTTTGCACCTACAACACAGCAGAGTAAGACATGGTGAATATTTTTATACCAAATAACTGTAATGTGAATTTTGTTGCAAGTCAACCTTTAAGGTGTTGTCAGACCAGTCAATCATCAAACTTACCTGATTATAATGACACGAAACATATCTATTTGAGTTAAAACCTGCCTGTAAAAATGACATTTATATTTGATGACCTCGATCTCATGTACTCACTAGAATTACACAGCTATTCATAACTAGCTGGACCAATGCTATAAGTTTCCTTAGCCTTATAACTATTTATCTACATTACTGGTATGACCTTCACCTCATGTACTCACTAGGGGTTTAAAGCTATTCAGTATTAGTGACCCAAACTGGACCAATGGTTGTTACCAGGTTGATAATATAAACAATGTAAATCTGTCATTGGAATGTAATTAAATTTATTTACTTATCATTTCTTAACAAAATATTAAGGAACCTGATTGAATAACTTCAGATATAGGATTGAGAAATGCATGAGTCATGCAGTGGTCATTATTAGTTATTAGTCACACAGTAGTCATCTACAGAGTATCTATCTTTATTAATACATATAAGTCTCAATGTTTGTATAATTTTCTGTCTGTCCGCATGATCAGTTGTAGCAATCAAACTTTAGGTATGAAAAATCCACTGCGCATTGGTTTAAATTCACAACCTCCAGTTCTGCAGACAAGCATTATCTTATACACTACCAGTCCTAACTGACTATACCTATGACTATACTATGGCATTAATTAAGCACATGCTTATTACAAATGCCAATCTTTCATGGCATCAAGCTTAACATTGCAGCTAGTTTAAACTGTCATGTACAACTTTTATCGTATTTTCTAGGTAAATCAGCCACGATGATTCCGATTTAGTACTCAAAATAAAGATTGGTCCACTAACCTTCAAAGTCATTTAGGCTTTTTTACAGCGTTTCAATATCCGTTTCGAAAACAACACAATCGGCATTACAAGATCTGCCCATAAATATGTGATGAAACCTAGCTTTTTCAGGACCGGAAGTTAGGAATGTTTAGTCCGATTTAGAATAACAGATATGGGTGTCTTAAAACCCATTATTATCTAAATCCAGCCTGTAAAATAATCTGTCTTTCATGAAAGGTATATAAACTATTTAAAATTGCTCGTAGCTTGTTACATGATGTTTAAATAGGCTGAACGCCGAGAAAAATGAGCTCAAAAAGCGCGGTTTTATCACAAGCTAGCGTTGTTATCGCACTTTTTGAAATATGCAATGTTAAATAGCTTATCTACCTTTCAGAAAAGACAGATTATTTTAAGGCTGAATTTAGATATTAATGGATTTTAAAACACCCATCTCTATTATTCTAAATCGGCCTTAACATCCCTACGTAACTTCTGTTCCTAAAAAGCTAGGTTACGTCACGTATTTAGGGGCGGAGCTTGTTGTGCCGATCGTGTTGTTTTCGAGACCGATCTTAAAACGCTGTAAAAAATCCTTCATTACTCTGAAAGTTAGTGGACTAATCTTTATTTTGAGTACAAAATCGGAATCAGCGTGTCTGATTTACCTAGTTAATACAATCAAAGTTGTACGTGGCAGTTATGGTTTAAGGCAAGAAGCCATACCAGAAGAAAAATGTATGCTCGTGCTTGAAAAAACTGCTTAAACTCATATAGCCAACAAGACAAATGCAATCAGTATAGATCTGTAGTAGGCACTGCAACCGGTACAGTATGAATTATACAAAAAAAAGAGCACACAGAAATGAGCACAGCACACAGAAATGAGAACAGCACACAGAAATAAACACAGCACACATAAATGAGCACAGCACACAGTAATGAGCACAGCACACAGAAATGAGCACAGCACACAGAAATAAACGAGCACAGCACACATAAACGAGCACAGCACACAGAAATAAACACAACACTTTCATTTAAAAGTTAGAATAGTAAATGTTGCATATGCCGATTAAAAATAAATGTTCTGTTGAACAACTTTGTTATTACCCATGCAACGCAGGGTATTCAACTGGTATTTATATAAACTATGCAGTACTCATGACAAACCATGCTATATGTCTGACAAACAAAACAAAGTGCTAGCAACATGCAATCCAATTATCAGAAACAAAAGTAAAGGTGAGTAATAATAGAACTACATATAGATATACAAGTCCCAGACTGTACAGCTAAACTGAGAATTTGTGATTACGATATATGCATCCTTAGCCTTAAAACTATCTATTTTTGTGAGACTTCCACATGATTAGCATTTTCTAGTAAACGGCCAACTATCGACCGGTACAAGAGTTGCATAGCAAATGGTTTTTCTATTAACTAAAACAACCTTGGTAAGTCACTCAATCTAAAATAAATAAAGGTTACCAATTTCTATTCCGTAGGTGAAAAGAAAATCTGGCAAAAGAAGACAAATGTTATTTTAGGCTGGGTAGTGCATGTTTTCTACCAATAATGAGACTTGAACACTGGAAGTGTTAGTGTTTATAAAAGTTGAAGAAGAAACATGTCCAGCAAACCTGCACCAACTGAAGATGGTTGTCAATAGAGTTACTAAAAGAAGTCAGTCCTAAACTGGCTCCTTTTCTCAATTTCTCCTTATCATCCCCACTAGACATATGGTCTCACTTGAAACCAGCAACTGTGGATAAAGCAATAATTTTTGTATAAGAAAGCACGCATCAAATAAAGCGAGGGGAGACTACTGGCTTACTAAATTTATACAAAAGAATGGCTGACAAAATGCTCAACATTGTTAAATATGAGTCAAGCACTCCTAAAACATGAAAATCAATCCCAGAGATTATTTGCTGCGTAAAGTGACAAAATAAATGAAGCAAAGTTTAAATTTAAACACAATAGACAACTATAATTGTTATAGCATAGCTGTCAGTGCAAGTGCTAATATACCAATATTGTTTACTAGAAATTCCACTGTCATACAGCCCACGACCAAAGTGATATTGGAAAAAAGAAAGGGTAGTGATGGTTGAGAAATGCAATATTAGCAGTCAAATGGCACTGCAGTGCAATAGGATAACTGCAATGGTAGCTGTAATGTACTGGGTGTGGGTGTTATCGTATACTACAAACAGCAATAATGAAAGGAAAAGATTATGTGTTTATATCTCTCTCCCTGCAATACGAGAAATGCAATATTGGCCAATATTAGAAGTAAAATGCACTGATATCATTAGAATAACCAATATTATTAATATAGTAATAATAGAAAACCAATGCACAATTTTGTTTACATTTCAAATCGTCATAGCTAACAATATCAAGAAGTTGTGATATTTATATAGATCTTTCGGAAATCTATTTAACAAAACTATTTAGAAAAAATAATAACAGTAACATATTGCCCATCATCGATGTTGTTAGTGTGACTATAACACTTCAATAGTCATCCAAACTTATAATTAAATATTGTAATAATCTCATAAGAATCGTTAGAAAAAAATATCATCGTCATTTCCTTTACTTTCACTGCTTTAGACATCAGTTAGAATACCAAAGTACTCAAAAGTTTCCAAATTGTCAGTTACTTTGAAATCGGCAAAAAAGAAACGATTTCAGTACTTCTACGTTAATTACAGAAACCTTCCGCAATTCGCCAATGCTATAGACTGGTGAAATGTGCACGTTATTCTTTCGTAAAATGCGCACGACTTGATGGTTCTATTCTCTGTCACTCGGCGGTTCGTTTGCCGGTCTTAATTTTGATAAAAGCAAGGCTTGGCAAGTTTTAATAACGATTTTCGGCCAAATTAATCTGTCTATTTCTGTATAATCCGATCAGATGGGTAAGGTTTAGGAATATGTCGACAATTTTCAAAGACTTGGTAACATATTTAAATATGTTTTTATGTGTTTTGTATTGTTATTATACTTAACTCTTCCGGGGTTTGAGTTTTTTCTAAAAACATACCCAAAATGCTAATTTATTTGCGAAAATATGCAATTTTCAATAGTTATTTGCACTACTTTGGCTGCAGGTATTTCAATAATTTTTTTTAGTTTTACTGTCTATAAACATAGAAGATAAACATCATGCTGTGTTGGAACTGCTAAGTATGCCTTGGTAGAGTATCTGAGTGCTGCAATAGAAGCAGAATATCGCATTTTGGAAAAAAAAACGATTGTTGCAAAATTATAATCGTTTTTGTCTTGTATATACTTGTGCTATATTTGATGACTTTGGCTGCAAGTATTTCAATAATATTTGTTAGTTTTACTAGCTATAAACATACAAAAGAACCATCCAGCTGTGTTGAAGTAGCTAAATATACTTTGGTAGGTTATCTGAATGCTATCATTGTGTCAAATAATCACTAATTTGTAACTCACAACAAATGAACACTGCGGAATTATAATTGTTTTATCAAGTTTATTCAAATTTCAAACAACACTGTTACAAACTGTTATAATACAAATAATACAACGTTGTTATAAACTGTTATAATACAAAACAAATACAAGCATGTATATTATCGAACATCATGTTCACATATAAAGAAATATCAAGCTACAGTTTGTAGTTGACGTAAGTGTGGTAACGTTCATCACACTCTCCGATGCACAAACCAACGTCGCAAGTTGGGCAGTATGTTTGTATTCTCGTTCCAGAGTATCCTTCCCCATCTCCACAAACCATACACTTCTTTCTCTTTCTATCAGGAATAAAGCGAATGAAGTGCTTACCGATCAGCCTAGTATCATTGGCACCGGTACTTGGACGTCCACGTTTGCGTCCACCTGAACGATAACCACCAATTGGCTCCTCAACTAGCCGAATCATGAAGCTGTAGCGTGAGACCACTTTTTTACCATTCTTCTGGAAGCAAATACAGCTGTTCACTGCTGCTTTGTCAATTAGATGGAAGACAATCTTTTTCCACATCTTGACCGTACGTCTTCCATCAGCATACTCACACGTCAATTGATCTGAGAGATCGACACCGCCCATTGTGGAGTTATACAATCCTACTACAGATAGCCGTTGGAACTCGTTGCCAATACGTCTCTGAGCAATCTCAGTCTTAGCAGTAGCTAGAGTTGAAAGAAACTTTACACACTTTCTGTCGTGAAAGTTTACAGCTAGGATTGCACCCTTACGAAGACTGACATGTTCCCCTTTTCGTAGCATTTTGTTGTCTTTTACTGCTGGTGGTAAACCACGTCGGTTTGAACGTACAGTCCCTGTACAGTAAGTACCTTTTTGGTGTAGGTCAGAACACAGATCAATGCTTGTGTAATAATTGTCTACACCTAAACGGTGTCCTTTGTTGAAATGACCATCCATCAGCTTCATGCACACATCATATGGTTGTCCTTTCTGACTCTGCGGTGGTTGGTACTTCTTCGGCAAATGAAACACGCTTCGGTGGACGTAACCCGTGGATGACTCAGCAAGTATGTACATTTTAGGGCCCCACTGATGGTGTTTTTTTATTTTGATGTAATTCACCATCATATGCCTTCCTTTGAACCCAGCAAGCGATTCATCTATGCTCACATCTCTAGCCAAATTATAATTAGAGGCAAAGTTATTATTGAACATCTCCAACACTGGCCGAAATTTGTGCAAAGGATCATGATTTGGATCATCACGAGGTAAGATCAGTGCATTATCAGACACATGAAAAAACTGAAGCAGCAGTTTGAAACGATTTACAGTCATGACATTTCGAAAGTATGGAGTTTCTTGTGAGCTGTTTGTCTCATCCCAGTATGCAGCAATAGTTGGCTTCTGATTCAATCCCATATTCAGTAGCAACCCTAAGAAAGCCTTCATCTCTACTTCATCTGTGTCTGTCCAAGCTCTAGCTCTTGAATATGGCGGTAGATTTGGATTCTGTGTGAGATATGTTTGAGCATAATGGTTAGTTTGCTCTACTAGCAAATGCCAAAAATCCATGGTACAAAACTTACTGAAGTAATCAAGAGGAGCTGCATTGCTGTCAGGTGGATTCACAGGACCAGGTGCAGGCAGGGGAGCTGCTGTAACCACTGGCAATGACAAACTTGAATCAATGTCTCTTTGATTTCCAGCTAAAACTGTCTATGTATCACTAGTAGCAGTCCTTGGACGCACAGTTTTATCACCAGAATCATCTGATTCATCTGTTGTTTACGTAGTAGTCAATATCACTGCTTGAATCCTCTGTATAATCTTCAGCAGCAATAAAACGTCTTCTATTTGTTGCCATAATAATTTTGGTAATAGTAAAAATAATTTCAACGTAAAGACAAATGTGGTTCCAATGCAGCTAGTCGTAAAAACATTGAGGTAAGTGAAGGAAGTCCTACCTCAATAAAAAACATCAACTACGCAAACGATCTCTCGTTATTGTTGCTAGTCGTAAAAACATTGAGGTAAGTGAAAGAAGTCCTACCTCAATAAAAAACATCAACTACGCAAACGATCTCTCGTTATTGTTTACAATTATAATAATAACATGAACTTTTGAAGATGATTCACAATAAATTACAGCGAATAAAACTCAAAGCTTTTTGTAGATCACTACAACAACAACGATCTCCATCATAAACGGCTTATATATGCTTTATGAATCAATATAAACAAATGCAGTAGACGTTCTACAGGAATTGACACATGTGTCGCCCTGACAACGCATTAACTATACGCACAGGAAATTATGTGTCGTTCAAACCTTAAAGGGGTTAAACGACTCTACACAAAAATGGTTAAATTTGTTGATGAGATTTCGGTACAAGGGTTTGCAACGTTGTTGATGAATGTTCGTGAGTTGTGTGCACATGCATTTATCATAAAACTCCCAAACATTCGCTCCGCTCGTTTGGTCATGGGATGACTAGTTATGCGCAATGAGAACTGTTATCGGACCGGTATCTTTTAAAGAATGGCTTAAAAGATGGCTCGATTTAATTCTCATAAAAAATTAACAATTCCCAATTCTTTTGCATCATATATCGTGTAGGAATCGATTTAATTCAGAATTTAAGCACAAAACTCCACAATTTAATTCTCAATTTTTTACCTGTCATAACCTCAATGCATCAATTCAACTCATCTAAGTGAACAAAATCAATTCTTACCAAAAATTGACTTATGGTAATTCATCAAAATAACAATAAGCCACAAATACTAACGTGACTACAAACATTAGCTCAACCCCCATAGATCTATTAACAATACTAGACTGGGCAATCTAATGCATAACAGCTCAGCATTGTGTCCCACCTAAATAGTCACATTCTTTGTGACGCAACGTCATTTCTGTGTTCACTTTACCTAGTCTAGTCCATAATTCTAAGTAGGAAGCCATGGAGAGTGGAGCAAATACTAGCACTGGAAAGGATTCAAAGGTAAATTTTGCTCCAATCGTTTTCAAGTGTGGTTGTGAGAGGTATTTAGTTATCTAGAGCAAGGAATCTTGTGGATTTTTTCGAGATATGCATAGAAGTAATTGTTTTCCAATGTTTTTCTAAAGTTTATTGCTGGCACTACAATTTGAAAAGTTGTTTCGCACAAAGAGGTGTTAAGTGCATAGTAGACAAAGTGTTGAACATTTCATGAAGTTTTTCATCACCATGGCAGGTGGACCTAGGCTAATAAATAAGTCTGGTGATGGCTGTGCTATATTTATGAATGTAGCTAAACCCAACCAGAAAGATTTTCACTTTATGGTCTCATAAGACTAATCATTTACTGATTATTTAGCAGGGCACGGGGAGTAAAAATTTCTACTACTGTTCTAATACTCCAGCAAAGGACAGTAAACTCAGTTTCCACATCTTTCCATCGAAAAAAAACACCTAGACAGATGCATCAAGTAGATATACGCTGTGAAACGTAAGGACTAGATGCCTTCCAAATACTCTGTGCTCTGCAGTGATCATTTCACAATAGACTCCTATCGTAGACTTCCTGGTATGAAGATGGCTGTCATACTAAAGCCAACTGACGTACCAAGTATATTTGATTCTCTGCCAAAATACTTACAACCGACTCAACCAATGCATAGACGACTGCTATGCCGACCAACACCATCTACATCATCTACACCGGACCGAGATGAGCCGGGCATGGAACCTTTACTTTGCGGTGAAGAACCAACAGCCGTCAAGCAATCTGAAGAGGTCACTCCTGACCCACTACATAAGCACCCATGAGGTAGACCAAAGATCGCACCAGAGATATGTATACCGAATCCTTTAAAGAAAGTCAGTTATAATAATATTACCATCTTATATTTATTTAGCAGGCTAAGTGGTACGGAGCTTAAAACTCGACTGCAATGACTGCACCAGCTTTATAGCCTCCTGTCCAGATTTACGCACCAGAGATAATGCAACACTAATCAGTGTAGCAGATAGAGGTGGTCTTTTTACACCTCATTCTATCACCACAAAGATATGTCTAGGCTAAGAACAGACTAATTTTATAGAACTTTTTAATACGCTCATGCCATGCATCAAATAAAGCATATTATTGAGAATTAAATGATAGAAGAGCATATGTTCATGCGTGTCAGATAGGTGATTAGTAACATGAGCTGTACAAATACAATCACCATGATCTCACTTTGTTGTAAAATAAGCATGAAAGCATTGGCTATCATGTTTTTACACAATATCTAATAGCACCTGTCATGTTGGAGTAGTTTATAGTTGATAAGAATATTCTATTGTACATTAGATGTAGTTATTAATCAGCCATATGCGTGTCAAATTTTTTTAACTTAAAATTGGGCCTTTTTGAGTGTGTTAAAGAATCAAATTTACACAGCCAACAAATAAACAAAAGCAAAATGGTTGATAATCCAGCAACTGCTAAAACAAAATATGTATATATTTAATTCATCATTGCAAATCGTAAAAAATGTAAGTAAGCTCAGGCACATGCCTTTTAAATTTATTCATACGAAAGTATGTATAGGCTATATATTGTTTCTTGTTGTTATTTTTAAAACGTGGTTGGTCTTATCATAACTGTTCTCTATTAACCTCATAAACCTTGATATGACAGAAAGTGTGCACAGCTAGCTAATTTAAGCTAAAAACCTTATAAAAGTCGCATAAACTATTACAATGGTGTTCATATTGTCTAGTTTGTTGGAACAAAAGTGGTTTTAGAAACCATTTGTTCGTGAGTATTTAGCTTGTTTTTTGTGTACCAAGTCCTAGAGTCTGCGTTCCACAGAAATTGTAGTAACCGGCTTCATTGCATTGCTTTACAAAACGCGCAATCATGTAAGTATAAAATTAGATTGTCAGTTGTTCAAAGAACAGAGCCCTCCAACAATCTGTTTAGATGTGCTTGGCTCTATTATAGATCTATATAATTTTTGGTTCCGTCTATATCAATGTCGTAATATTATCATTGCTATTGATACCCTTGATAACTACACAGGCATCAATAATGCATTATCGGAATATAATACATCAATACAAGCATTATATATATTCAATCTTTAATAAATATTGCACACTAGTGATGAGTTTGGCAGGCTAGTGATGTGTTTGAAAATTTGAGGAATTCTGTTTATGTGTCAACACAGGAATAGTTGTTTAAAATAGTTACGATTAAAATATGTTTTCATGCTTATGACCGTGTCTTAAAAGGCAAATGAAAACAATAAGACTCTAAATTTTAAATCAGTCACAATTCGATGCTCAAAGAAAAAGGAACAGTATTTAGTTTTTATTCTTCTTGATATTCGGCAGTACTTTACAGTCCATAACACCAGCTAAAGGATCAATCCTTTAGTTGGTGTTATTTAAATTCTACTGAAATATACATATAAATAAAATAATAAGTCACTAATATATGACAATTAACTATTAATTTCAACTGAATGAGTTGGTATCATTAATTTCATGGTCGACTAAATTATTGGCAAAGGTAAGCAGCTCTAATTTTTCCAATGTTATTTTCCAAGCTCTTATTTTTCCTATATCCAATATATTAATAAAAGTAACCCATGGCGAAGCTACAAATTCGCGATACGTTACAAAGGCTTCAATTTGCTCAAGTTAGAAGCTTGCGAACGATCTGACGAATCAGCATATATGTTATGGATTTCCGAATTTAGCGAGACAGTGAGATCTGAGTGGAAGAATGATTCATTCATTCATTCATTCATTCATTTATTATTCCACTCAGAGCGAGAATTCGTTTTGCGGCATACTGGCCGTGAACTAGCCTGTCTTGACAAGCTGTTGTTTTTGCGTAGTTGTCTCCCCGTCGAGCGGCGAGCAACAACACTGTTGTTGCTCGACGGGGAGACAACTACGCAAAAACAACAGCTTGTCAAGACAGGCTAGCCGTGAACTCGCAACTACTGGGTAGTTGCCCTGTTTCCGCAGTAATCTGCTTTTGCACCAAGGCTAACTTACACCAAGTCTCGCAAAAGCTAGGTCAGATCTAAAAAAGATAACGATTTGTGAGTTTCTAGCCCGCAGTTCCTAACTCGGTTTGAAAACTGTGTAGCTGTGTTGGCGATTATATGTCATCAGTAGTACCATGGACGTAATGGATTTATTTAATAGAACTATAACTGTTTTGTAGCTAGACTAATATTTGCTAAAAAGTCAGGTTCCACCATGTATTTAATAGAAATATAACTGTTTTGTAGCTAGGCTAATAATTGCTGAAAAGTCAGGTTCAAATTTGTATTGTAATTAGAAGAAAAAGTAAAACTGTTTTGTGGGCAAGCCAAAACCTGCTGTAGTCATATAAAATAACCGTTTTGCAATGTAGTACATACGTAATAGTTTGTAATAATACTATCAATGTACAAGCTCTATTCAAAAATATACTAAAAACCATTTACAACAACAGCCTACTACAACTACTCAGTGCAACTAGCATTAGCAGTTTTGTAGTTGCGTAGAAACGGTCTTATCAACGCGCAGTTATATTGTAGGCGCCGAAATTAATTCACGTGTACATTCCGCAACTGATTTAGGAATTGCGGCTAGAAACTCACAAATCGTTATCTTTTTTAGATCTGACCCAAAAGCTAGGACCGATTTGTTGTGATTATGATTGGTCAGAATTAAGATATATTTTTGAAGAGTTGAGAGTCGAGAAAACTCTTTCTTATGGACAGGACGTGCACTTTTACTGTATACTGTGACTTGTTAACTATTTGTATTGACGATTTCTTTACGATATTTGCCATTATTTGGTAATAACGCCATCACACTGTCGTTTAGGGAAAGTTACGCCACCGGAAGTTTACATAATTTCAAGAGTTCCAAACAAACTTACGTGGCCCTATAAAGTTCTGTTGTAAATTGAGGTATTGAATCAGAAATACAACTTATACACAACCAAAATTACCATTTTATTAGCCTTTTTATATACCAAAAGAGTTGTCAAAATGTTCTGATTTTTTTCATGTGTAGCACCAATGAAATAGGTACAATAATGCAGCCCCCAACTGGGAAGCTGGGGGCTGTATATACTGGGGGGCTGTATGTTATTGATAGTACTAGCATCTTATTTGTAGTTAGTTAAATTTACACCAGGCTAAAAGTCCTGTGCCAACAGCTAGAGAATTTAAATATGCTCTAAAACTGATCACTCTGGCACAGTATCTCAAACCGACCAAACTGCTATGTAGAAGATGAACGAGAGTATTATTGCTATCTATGATAGAAGTACCAACTGCAGATTCTCAGCTCATAGATATACCTCTGGCTTCATGTGAGGAAATCAGCCCAGCTGAAAGAGAGTCACTATATTACCTAACTGGCTATTGTCTATAGAGTTTGCTAAAGTTGAAGCAAGTATGTGAAGGTTGCTGCACCAGCCTATCTAACACATCTGGTGTTCCACACTGTAGGTCAGGTTTTTGCAATTAAAAAACTTTAAAGAGGGTGCTTTGTGTGAAGTTTCTGGTGGCACATTTGCTCTGTTCAAAAAGTGAGAGTAAGTCGTGAGAAGCTTCGAACCTCATCTTAAGAATAACCATATCGGTACTTTGATAGCTTCTAAATGCATGGAGAATATTGATATGCCACGTGAACTGCCCACTTGTCATCCAATATTACAGGAACTAGTGAGAATGTTTGTGAATGATAGACTTCATATTTTATGTAAAAACATACCTCCACCTCACAGTCAGTGCAGTTTGGTAGCAAAAGCATGGCCATACGAACATTAGCTCAGAATATTCATCAATAAGTGTTGTTGAAATTTGATGCTTTCTGTATTTTTACTGTACTCATTCTTGTTGGCTAGTATAATATGTATATATGTTATAAACATGTGTAGGTCAGCCATTGCACACAAAATACTACGTTGGCGTACCTTACTATAGTACTAGTACAGCTTAGCTTCTTTGACTTGTTTATTCGAAATTAATAATTTTTAGTGTAACAGTGCTATGAAATATTTTCTATGTAGTTTAATATGCTCTTTTAGTATTCAGTTTTTATTATGGAAAGTTGTTAAAATTTTGTTGTACTACATACTTTTTACACTTAGTTAGAATCATTGTCCGTAACAAATTTGTGGTTGTCCATTAATTTGCATAAAACAAGCCGGTTTATAATCTTTAAGAACAAAAAAATTGGCGAGTGATGGGATTATAAATATAATTATCATTGTGAATACATTAAATTGTTTGTTTGGCTGCCAAAAGTTGTGAAATTGCAAGTACACACAATTTAGCTAAGACATTCTAGTGTAGATAATAGGAGTTATTTACTATGAAGTAACAGAAAACCTGTAAATATGGAGTTGTCACCTTTACAACTGCTATGTGAGTTAGAGCAAAACCTGAGTTTTCTTGTGGTATACTTGACAGTGCTCTAAGGTTACCCAAAGTAGTTTTATTAGCTGATAAACAAAGACAGGTAAGGGCAAAAGGGCAGCAAACTGTAATTTTATATAAAAGTAGGTGTGGCCGATGTTTGTTTGGAACTTTCGATGCGGTTGTATAAGCTCCGTTGGTGGCGTAACTCTTACTAAACGACACTGCGACAACAGTGGTGAGATAACCTTTTGTAGTAAACCAAAAAGAATCGATAACTATTCTATCGAGCAAATTATAAAATTGGTGGTCTTACAAAGGTCCATGAGAGAGCAACTCCATAAGCTTTCATTTAAAATAGACTGAAGAAAAGATGACAAACATCATTAACGAGATTTGTAGAAAATTTGTACGCAATGAGCATTTAACAAATTTATGTTCACTATTCACATGTTCGACGGATTTATTTATCTTTATGATTGTTTATCAGAATAATCAAAGTATCTGTTCCAATCAAGTATTGGCTGTTGAAGTCATTTACCGGTAAGTAATATTTTTCCATTTTGTTGTTACTTCTTCTCGAGATGATATTTAATGTTATGGGTGTAAAACGAGAAATTATGTTATACATAGCTAACCCGAATCCACAAACAACATCAGTGTTGAATTTTATTTTGTCATTTCATTTTATTTTGACTGTGTTCAGTTTGTGTACTTTTGCTTTGTCATGTGGAAACTAAATTGATTATTACTGGTTTGGGTACACGTGCAGGTTTTAAGTAAGCAATACTGATATTTACCAGTAAAAGTTAATTCTTTATTCTATAATTTTAATATTTAAAATAACAAGATTACAACAAATGATATCATTTCTGATCATTATTAGCAGTCTCTCTCCATCTCTGTTGCCTTTCTCTGTTCAACAATCCATATCTGGAAACCTCAGCTAAAAAAGAGTATACCTTTCCGATTGTGGATACAGGTCCAGCTGCTTTCTTTGCACCTTCACTCACCTAAGCATGACTGCCTTCCCTAACATGCCCTATAGACACTTTCACTTCACCATTGCCTTGGGTTGCCCTCTATTCACTACCAATCTTTGTAGTTTGAAATTGAATCTGAGTTTGTAAAATTATGTTTTTTTTATTAATAGAGTTGGTTGTGTTCAGTCAAGGTAGCCACACATTCAAGTAACGTATAAACGTTGATAGCAATGTCATTTTTGGCATATAATCTCAGTAGAATATTGCTGATTAGTCTCAGAATTTCCGAGCTTTCACTCTTTTTATTCATTCTGATACCAGTCGTCAGCTTTGATGTATCACAAAAAAGGTTACTAAATTCTTTGATTTGCATTAGTGTCATTTTTAGGTAAGGCCGAATTACTTGGTTTCTGCAAGTACACTGCCAAAATTTGTTATTGCATTGAAACTTCGCGGCCTACAATACATTACCATTATTTTGCAATATGCTCATGTCATCAGCATTTAAACCAGTGTGGTTCATGAAATCTGTAATGGTAATCATAACATGGTGTGATATTGCAATCAGTTGAAATGTTTTTCATTGGTGAAAAGAAATATTAATAAGCAATTCACTATTTCGGTACTGGAATGTTATAGGAATGGCCTTGTGGCTAGTCTCTTTGTAGTTTAGCTAGAGCTATTATTATCTATAGACCTAATAATAGCTCTAGCTATTAATATATCTATATATTCATATTTTGTCAAAAACCATCACATGAAGCCATGAGAGGTACAGATGGCCATGAAACCTGCATGTGGCTGCATAATCACTTTTCCTTTTTTCAAGTCTTCGCTAGTTGTCAACCACAGTCTATTAGAGAAGGAGTCTTGTTACTTTTGCTATGAAATGTAAGCTTCTTTATCATTTAACATAATCTTTTGATAACCTACGGTGCTTTCAAAAATGATCAGACCACCAATTATTTTACGCCTTGTTCACCTCGGCCCCCTTGTTAGAGCCATTCAATTTCCACATATTGCACATAATTAGATGCAGAAATTTGTCCTCTAACAATTTTAACAAAAGCTTTTCAGTCTCATTTTGTAGCAAAGGGGATTGAATTAGTGTCATAGTGTTATATATTCAGTGCCTGATCTGCTTATTGGAAACTCACTCCATATTAATCATTAGAAAATTATGCTGCTAATGTTACATGGTTTGCGGTGGTCTCTACCAGCAAATATCTCTTAAAATGTGTGAATGTGTTTTTGACATGTTTGAACTTGATACTGTTTTTAAGAAGTTCTACAGTCTCAAGTTCTCATTTTATTGTATATGTTATATGCATTATTACAATATGTACAATATTCATTAGTAAGAGATTTCTTTGCTTAGTGTTTACAGCATCAGAAAATATTTGCCGAGTAGTAAATTAGTGCTGTCAGAAAACAGTGTATAAACATCCACCTCTTCGGAAATAGTCTAGTTCCATCATCTGCAACATTGACAAAGAGAATTTAGCCACAAAAAGAGTTTCTCTAAGTAGCTTTCTGCCTTAGGCAATATGGTTTGATAAAACAATCACAAACTAAAGAGAGAACCTAATTATCAACAAAGTTTTTAATTTTTTTATATAAAAAACTTTAAACTTTATATAAAAAAATAAAAATTAAAAAAAATATTTAATTATGCACATTTATGATAAAAACAATTAAAAAAAATCAACAACCACTTTTAAACTGGTGCTTGGCAATTTTTTTATCAATACTACTTGTCCAACTATTCAAATCAGATTCAATTCAAAAACAAATTAAATTTAGAAAAATTAAATTCATATCAGGTTTTTAGCCAAATAATTGCGGCCAAGCTAGAATAATCAATTGTATTCTGCAATGATCTGTCAGCCCCATAATTCTTTGGTTGCTTCTATAAAAAACAATCTGGCTGATGTTATACTTACTGTTATCAATAACTGTCAGATCATTTCCGTCAGTGTGATTACTTGTTGTTGTCGTCGTTGTCGTTGTTGGGAAGATAAGCGTAAGTGTTGTGCTTCTCACTTCACTCACTGTTGATGTCATCATTTGACATGGCCAATCATCTCTGGATAGGATAGACCATGTTTGCACATTGTCAGGCTTTGGGGGATAGACGCATTCAGCAGCTTCTACTATGCCTTTTAGTTCCGTCAACCAATTTCCAATGCAGTCACATACAAATGGATTATTTTGAAACACGAGTGTCAGACCAATAGGTTGACTCGGCAGAATGTCTTGATGCAGACTCGCTAGCTGATTGTTTTGTAAATTTATGGTCGCATTAGAAGATATGCCTAGGAATGCTTCAAAGTTTATTGCTGAAATATTGTTGTAGGAAAAATCGAGGTAAATTAGGTTTGGAGAGTTTAGAAATGTTTGAGGGCCAATAGCATGCATGATGCCATGGTTCATAGTCAATCTTTCAATGCTCGGGTGATGTAAGAAAAATTTCTTTGGGGGATATAAAAATTGGTTTCCGGAAAAATCCACTTGCCGTAGAGATGGCAATACCGAATCGTTTTTTAACTCACTGGGTATGTTGGAGATAAAGTTGTTACGTATATCAAGTCCTTCCAAGCTACTTAAGTGCCTAAGCAGACTCGGTATTTCTGTCAGCTGATTATTAGCCAATGACAGAGTTCGTAGGTGAACTGGGGCATCTGCTTCCGTAACCTGTAATTGGTTCAGACCACAGTTGTCAACTGCCAAGTTATGCAGCGAGGGCATTGAACCCAACTCCGCAGAGGATATTGCGTTAAGGGGATTATCGTTGAGAAAAAGAATCGCCAGATCACCTTTAAGTGTTAGGTCAAAGAAGTAAAATGGAGACCTGAGGTTGTTGCCACTCAAATAGAGCTTGCGTAGCTTTAATCCTAATAATGAAGCCAATGAATCGTCACCTAACTTGTTATTAGAAAGGTCGATATACGTTAGAGTGTCTTTGCTAGATTGAAATACATCAAGTTCCATCTTTTCAATTCTATTTTCTCGTAGTATGCACGTGTGAAGACTGGGCAGTCCACCTAAATAGCTTATTGTTGAAAGTGCTAATTTGTTGTTGCTGATTTTTAAGACTTCTAAGCGAGGCATCGTTTGTTGTAAAAACGCTAGTGATGTGAGTTCATTCCTTGAAAGATCAAGTTCTTGTAGATTGCTAAGCTCTCTGACAGCTAAAATTGCAGAAGATGTAGACAATCTGTTTCCTGATAAATTCAAAATGTTAATGTTTGTCGCTTCATTACCAGCCCAATTGGGATCCATGTCTATAATTCCATTGTTTGTGAGGTAAACTGCTTGAACATTATTCAAACCATAAAGTATATTGGCATCAATTTTTGCAATAGAGTTGTTTGAAACTGATATCGTGGTTACTTCACTCATTTCTTCTGGTATAGAAAAAGCTGGAAATTCTACAAGGCCTTCATCATTACAAACAATGTTAATAAAGATGTTTGATTTTGCACAAAGACATGTTACAGGGCATCCCATTGAAAATGTCGCCGTGACATCACTAGTTGCATTGGTGAATGCCGAGGTGGTTACTGGAGCTGTGTTTGCACTGAAATGCGGCACAGTCGGTTGTTGTGTAATAAAATTTGTCGTAGTCAGATCATTTTGAGTAGATTTAGAATGGGCAGTGGTCGACCTCTCATACGAGGTTGAATCGAAACTCAGAGTTGGGGTGGTGGGATTTAGTGTTGTCAAGCACGGCCAGGCTTCCTTAGACATTATTGTCCAGATAGTGATATTTTCAGGTTTGGCTGGGTAAGCACACTCCGAAGCAGTTATTAAACCATCTAAGCGGGTCAACCAATTTCCTGTGCAGTCGCACACAAACGGATTATCCTGGAAAATTAAGGAAATCCCAACTGGCTCATTGGGAAGAATGTCCTGGTGAAGATACATCAATTTATTATTTCGAAGGTCTATTGTTGCATATGATGGCAAACCATAAAAGGCTCGGTAATTGATTGATGATATTTCATTATAAGAGAGATCGATGAAGTCCAGACTTGTTGAATAGTAAAACGTTTCTGTTCCGACGGCATACATGATGCCATGGCTCATAGTCATCTTTTGAATACCACTATGTAACTGAAAGAACTTTTTGGGTGGATAGTTGAACAAGTTTCTAGAAAGTTGAATATTTTTAAGATTAACCAAAATTGAATCATTCTTTAAAGCTTGGGGAACTCTAGAAATAAAGTTGTTGGTCATGTCAAGTTCTTCCAAGTCAGCCAGGTGTATTAACATACTTGGAATTTCAGCAAGTTGGTTATAAGCTAAGGTGAGTACCTTCAGACCAGTGGGTGTGTCTTCTTCTGCTATTTCTAGTTGGCTGAGACTACAGTTTTCAATTGCCAAAGTGCGCAGAGAAGACATAAATCGCAGATCTGCTGAAGAAATGGCAGTAATGGGGTTGTTGCTGATGATAAGCGTGCGTAGGGTTGTTCTAACTGTCTCATCAAAGTACTGAAAAGGTGATGTCAAGTTGTTTTTGCTCAAGTAAAGATCCCGAATTGCTAATCCTGTTATTGCGACCAGTGATTTATCAGCCAACATGTTGTTTGAGAGGTCGATATATTCAATAGTATCTTGAATAGAATGGAATGTGTCGTTTTCTATAGTTGTAATTTGATTGTTTTCCATTATCAAGATGCGAAGACTAGATAGTCCTATCAAAGGAGTTATGGTTGTAAATGGCAATCTGTTGTTGCTGATTGTTAGAATTTCCAGGTAATTCAATTCTTGCTGGAGGAACATAAGAGATGTCAATTCGTTTCCTGAGATGTCGAGTTCTCGTAGATTAATTAGATTATTGAGGGCTAACATTACAGAGGAATCAGACATCCTGTTGTTTGATAAGTCAAGGTTTCTAATATTTTGTGCTTGGTCTCCTGCCCATCGTGAATGCATTTCTTGTATGCTGTTATTGGCAAGCAGAACTGTTTGAACATGGTTCAAGGTATGAAGCGAATCTTCTTCAAGTCTGGAAAGATTGTTGTTCGAAACAGATATGACAATCGCCTCACTTATTGGCTGTGGCAATGAAAATGTAGGAAATGTGTGAAGACCCGCATCATTACAAACAATGCTTACAACAAAGGTCGTTTTTAAACACTCGCATGCAGCTGGACATCCTAGTAACAGCGTTGTTGTGAGGTTATTTGTCACATTTATGACAGCTGAGGTACCACCTGTTGTCGTATTTTGAATGTTGGCTTCCAATGTTTGCTGCTGAGTGCTACCATGGTATGTCGTCAGATTATTTAGAGTTAATGGTGAGGCAGTTGTGGTTGTGATGTTTGCTGATGGTAAAGTGGTACTACTTTCTAGAGTAGAGTGGGCTTGGGTAGTTGGGCATGGCCAGGCTGCTCGGGACATTATATTCCATTCAGTGGTATTTGTCGGCTTTGGAGGATAAACACACTCGGAAGCGACTATCAACCCATCCAGTTGCACTAACCAATTGCCAGTACAGTCACACACGAAAGGGTTGTTCTGGAAAATCAAAGACAGACCAACTGGTTCGTTTGGAAGAATATCTTGATGCAGATGCATCAGTCTATTGTTTTGAAGATTGATAGTTGCATAAGAAGGTACACCATAAAACGCTTGGTAGTTGATGGAAGATATTTCATTGTGAGAAAGATCGATGAAACGGAGATTAGATGAATAGTAGAATGTCTCAGCTCCTACAGCATACATTATTCCATCTCTCATAGACAACTTTTCAAGACCAGAATGTGTCTGAAAAAACCTTGTCGATGGATAGTTGAAGAGGTTTCCAGAAAGTTCAATGTACTTTAGTTTTGCCCAGACTGTGGCATTTTTTAAGGTTTTGAGTACATTGAAGATAGAATTATGTTGCAGGTCCAGCTCTTCTAAATAATTTAAGTGCTCTAAAGCGTTTGGAATTGCTGTCAGTTCGTTATTGGCCAATGAAAGATATTGCAGCCGGATAGGAATATGTTCCATTGCAATATTGAATTGGTGGAGTCCACAATTGTTCATTTCTAAGGTAAGCAATATTGGCAGCCTTGTGAAGTTGCTAATACTGAACAGGGGGTTGTCGCTGAGGACAAGATGTTGTAGTGAGTATGAAATGGTTTCTTCCAAATACTGAAAAGGAGATGTGAAGTTATTTCCATCGAGATAAAGATTTGCAATTGGACAGTTTCTCAATGATTGCAATGCCTCATTAGTCAATTGGTTGTTTGAAAGGTCTACATGACGCAGAGTGTTTGAAATAGTTTCAAATGCGTTCAGCTCTATTGCCTCAACTCCATTATTGGTAAAAATCAATGCCTGAAGGGCTGATAATCCTGATAGAGGTTGCAATGTCACAAGCGGTAATCTGTTACTGTCGAGTGTTAAAACTTCAAGTTTCGACAAGTTTAGATCTTGCAAAAAGTTTAACGACTCCAACTCATTTCTAGAGAGGTCCAACTCTTTCAAGTTGACAAGATTGCGCAAAGCTGAAACTACAACATCATCCGTCAGCTTGTTTCCTTGTAGATACAAGCTCTCAATATTGCTTGCCTGATCTCCTGCCCATTCTGGATGAATATCCGATATGAAATTGTCGATCACTTGTATAATTTCAACACCATTTAACCCTTGTATCACACTTGGTCCTAGTGATACGATAGAGTTATATGAAACTGATATAGCAGTTTTAACGTCACCTTCCATGTCAAAATCAGGAAATGTTGTTAGATTTTGTCGATCGCATGTGATATTTAAAACAGAATTTCTAAAAAAACATTCACAAGTTCTTGGACATTCTGACCGATTGGGCATGCTCGATTCAAAGGCAACAGTTGTGGTTGGCAAGTTGGTAGTTCTCGCTATCGTAAAGGTCCTCGTGCTTGGCCATAGTTTTGTTGAAGCAGAAGATCTGTTGTCAAAGTCGGTGGAAGAATTTAGATTGTTGGATGAGGATATAAAGCTTGAAAGGTTATACAGATGAGTCGCAGATGTATTCACAGTGTTTAGTGTAGATGTGGTAGTTGCTAGCGGGGAGACGCTAGGAGACAGGTTAATTGTCATTGTCACCAACAGCAGGAAAGTCCTTATCAATAAATCTTTAAAACTCATCCTGAAATAGATTATTATAGATGCATTTTGAGAGGTCAAAGTTTTGAGCACAGTAAACACAACTGCATGCATAGACATCTACAGCGTGCTTAAAATTTGTCTAGTATATTTATGGTATGCATCATAAAATTAATTTCTTCTGTTGATGTCAATGTGGATGTCAGTCTTAGCACCAATCACGTGTTATTACGATGTTTTTAGCCTGAACAAATTTTGTGCAGAATATTGAAAACTGAATAGAAACCACATATCAAATGAATGTTTAAAAATTAAACAGAAAAATTATGTATCAGCACAAAAGCTTTTTTGTTGCAATACTCGGACTGGCATCAATCGAGCCATTCGCATTATAGTTATTATAACTCGAATTACTCAATTACCTTACATGTTAAATCTATTAAGCAATTCATGTTGAATTGTTATAATAATACATAGTATTTTCCTTATTCCGTTCCTGAATGCAAAAACAATAATAAATACAGTCATGCCTCGACATACGAGTTTAATGTGTTTCGGAATCGAACTCGAATTTCAATTCACTGAAATTCCAAAACAATTTATTCTTATATAAAACAACTGAATACAACTTAATTCATTCCCATTTTCTGAAAAAAACATAAAAACAAGGTATTACAACGGCAAAACATGTTGTTAATTGTCGTAATTTACCACATGCACTCACAAAGTAACATATCTAATGATTTTGATATGCAATAAAATGTAACATTATTATGTGCAGAACTGTATGGAGTTCTTATCTCTGAGACAGACAGTAGCGGCTAATGGCAGTGTTTGCGGAAAAATTTAACTTCAACTTCAATAAGTTTGCCTCATACGCACTCTCTGGAAAATAACCTTTTTAATTTTACATTCAACCTAATTATACTGTTTTCGTTTGCATTTGTTGATTTCTTGGTTTTCTTCATTTTTAGCCTCAAAATTTTCAAACTGATTTGACAAGAAAGGCCGAGCAAAGCTGTTTTTGTAACTCTTGCCAACTTGGTTACTTGACCGCCGCACTGAGAACTGTTTCATATATTCATATGCCAAAATGGTCTCGTATCTCTAGGCAAAAATTTGCTTGAAATTCTGCTCATATCTCAAATTGTATCTTGTATTTTGAAATGTCTGTCTCATGTATAGCACTAAAATCGATGTATTATATAAAACTATGTAAAAACTAAATATAAAACATACATATTATGTGAAAGCTAATTTAATATGGTAGAAATCAATAGAAATTCATGGATTTTTGATACTTACATTTTAGACACCAGTGGAAATGTAGGTTTGGCAACGTGTGGATTGTTTGTTAGAGTGAGTGATAAAAGTTTGCAGCATAAAGTCACCTTATGTTCCGTATAGTTTTAAGTTATATTTTTAATTGCCATCAGTTCATTTACTTTTACAAAACTGTAATATTTCAAAAGATTTCAGGTTTCTTAGGTTGAATATTACATTGTGTGTCAAGACATGCACATAAATTATTTGCTCAGAATTGTATTTGATCAAAAAGCTGAGGTTCAACTGTATTTTGAATAGGTTTTGATTACTGTTTTGTTTATTGTAATTGTATTAATGTATTGTGAATATGTGATTACTGTATCACTAATTGCAGTTTTCCAAGTCAATAGCATATGTCTTTGTTAATATGTTTCTTTTTATCCACCTATTAATGTTAGTATAAAACCTATCAAAGCATTTTCTTTTGGATGAATGTACTATGAATGTAAGACTCTCTCTATGTAGAGAAAAAAGGGAAACTGTACTACAGGTGTATGGCATAAACCATTGAGCTGCTTTGGGTAGCTGCACAAACGCCGAGCTAATATACAGAGGGTTAAGTTCAGACGTCATAGATTTATGACTTACCTGACTTTTAGCTACATGTACTTTAAGAATATGGCCGAATCTGAGTCTTCTGTAGGAATCTAAAATATAAGCATCAGCATTCATACAGGCTATTGTACTGCGATAATTTGTGTTTTTCTTAATAACACTGTCTCCTGTACCATCAGTCTCCTCCATGTTAGTTTCTTAGATCCATTTATCTACATTTTTGTCCAAAAATGTATTCAGCCTAAAAAAAATGAGATACGATCTATTTAAATAGTTCTTCAAGCATGTGAATTTGTTTTTATGAATCGTTTCATAGTATGCTTATACAAAGATATGGAGTCTTCATGATTATTTAATGGTATATATATAATATGGTATATATTCCTGCTAATGTCAAGGTGAAATGGAACATGAATCTTGTCACGAGCATATAAAATATGTAATTGAAAAATGATGATATATCCAAAAACTTTTACAGACTATAACAGCTGATGCCAGTTTAATTTGCCAATTTGCTTAAGGTTTGATGAACACTGTTCTGTGAAAGGGATTGATACAAACTTAAATATATAACTATGAACTTTGTGTGATTGAGAATAACATACACTAGATATCATAAGCACATCATTCAACTTTCTCAAGTTAATATCGAGCAGAAATAACTTTAAAATTGATGTGGTTAGTTGTTAGTAATAATTAAAGCTTGGAAATAATAGCCTGTTTACCAGAAAAAAAAGCCCAAACCACTTTGCTAGTAAAAATATTTATTTATTCCAAGTTTATTTTTATTCACAAGCTTCACTGTATTTCCTTGATTTAAAAAGACCCTTCATGCGAGTTATCATTTCTTGCAAGATTTTACAGTAGGCTAGTTTCCGTTATAGAGTCAAAGATTCTCATACCATAGACAAATTAACTTTCTGGATCCTGTACATAAAAGTTTATGGACTGTGTAATTGCGGAGTTCATACTGCCCTGTTGTTAACTAATCTAGTTGTTTATTGTTGTGGATTTATAATAGCGTTGATACATTTAATAGTTCGGTAGTGGTTGTTTAAATCTTTACTTTAAAGTTATAGTTACATTAAATTCAAATACACTGTATTTTGAATTGACATCCATGGATATCAGGGCAGTTAGAGCAGCACTGCTTTAACGTAAGCCAGAAATCGCTGTTCGTTGTTAAATTCTTTCATAATTATCGCATCTATCAAAGTACTTGGTTCATAGAATCCAATTTTCAAAAAATTACTGTCACAAAAAGAATTTCTGTTCAAGTTTTATGGTTTCATTTATTAAATAGAAACTAAACGAAATTGTCTCACACTATTTAGTCCCTATTATTTTGTAAAAACCGAAGTTTCAGTTGGATCAGTTAAAGCATTGCAGCTGTCAACATGACTGTAGGTTTCTGCTGCTATGACCCCCAGCAGAGTGTAAACTAAATAGCAAAAATGGCTTGCTGCCATTCACTCAGCATACCTCAGCAGCCATGGTCTGACACGATTGACCTGCAAACAACAGGGTTGGGTTTAATTCTCTCTAAAGGTCACCCGTGGGGACAGGGATGGCATCCAATCTTAAATTGCTCTTTGCAATGGGGTATGTTTCCAGCTGTGGAGATTCCCTTGCCTCTGGACTCAGACATGTCCAGCCAAGATCGCAAAGTCATTGTTTGTTAAAATACTCTTAAAAAGACGCACAGCCTCTGCTTGCTGTAAGCTAAACAGACATATTTGATCTTCGAGGAATTTCACTCACCTAGCTGCTGCAACTAGGGTTGGCAGCAGACAGACAGCAGCTGGCAGCATGAGATGTTATTGGTTATACCATCTCTAAGCTGAAAGTTACCCGTAGAGGTCTTGCTAGCGAGACAGCCAAGTATTTCAAGCTCAATAATTAATAATAACGATCTTTAAGCAACAGGTTCATGCTCAGTCTCAAAAATGTCACTGATGGTGGCCGGAAAGGCATTCAACCTTAAATTGCTCTCGGCAACTAGATATGTCTTCAGTTATCCAGGTTCTCTTGTCACTGGACTTAGACATGTCCAGTCAAGACCACAGAGCCATTGTTTGTGTAACAACGATTGTAAAAACATGCGCAGATTCTGCTTGCTGTAAGCTAAATAGACATTATTCTCGATCTTTGATTGTTCACACAGATTTACGATGATCATGCTACTTACGTTACTTTGTTGAAACTTTCACCTTGGCACACTTCTACTTCTTTTGTTCTTTTTTTACTAGCTGTAGCCTTTACGTTGTGACACTGGATTGATTCACTGTATATTTGATCTCTTCAGGGCATGCAGTCCCAATGAGGTCTCTGTAAAGGTATTGTACCTGAACCTGTATTAAATAAATGAATGGAGCTATTGATTTGCATAACAAAGGTCGTGCGCCAGTTAGTCTGCAATTATGTAAAGATACGGGTGTGTAAATACACTGAGATGAACTATGCGAGTGAATAGACTAGCTGCCTGGGAAGAATGCGAATAGTAAATTAAGGAGTTGTCTTATACCTACACGGCTCTCTAGTCCGGTGTGATGAGTACTTGCATCGCTGAGGGATCCTAGCCAAAACTAAATCAGTGCAACTTTGTCATCTCAGATAGAATAAAAATTTGTCCTTTTTTATCGTTTTGTTGGTGTTTGGAATAAGAAACCAGGAGTTGTCTTAACTCTGCTTGCAATTTACAAAAAGACTCATTTTAATGTCGTTGATTGTTTTTAATTTCTATTTGCAAAAAGTTCATTTTTAGTGAAATTGTAGCTGATATATTGCTTTAAGAAAAAACTGGAATAAAGCCTAAAGCTAACATTACCCTACATTCAATTATTACTCTGTTTTACCAAGCTTTGTTCAGCAATGTCAAATAACGATGTAGAATGTAGCCATAGCCAAGGGGTATATAAACCAGGCACATGTATTCAGTTGAGAAGTATATTGCATACTTGAGAGTGAGTAAATCACAGTTGTTATACTTCTTTTATCTGTCATACAGAGAAACAACATAGTAAACTAGGAGTTATCTCAACTCTGTATATAATAAATCCAGCTTTTATACAAATACACTAATCTTTTCATTGCAGTTTTTTCAATTTTTTTTGCAAAACATTTCATTATTAGTAAAATTATGATGAAATTAACGGGACAATTATACCAAGGCGTATATACATGTAGGCACCATGATTAATTACATCTCAGTCTAAAATACTCTACAATCAGTAAAGCCCTCTTCAGTGTCAAGGGCAGTTTGGAGATTTCAGCTGTCTAAATCATTCTGTTTTGTCACAGTATTCATAGGTTGGTACCTCAACATACCAGCGTCATCATATATGTAACTATTGCTCAAATTGCCTTTCTCTTTGCTTGTTGTGTAACCATGGTAACGGTGAGGGTCTGTCTTCTGATCTCATCAATCGTTTGAGGGTTTCTCTTACTAAATCAGACCGATCTCTAAGAAAACTTAGTTCGTTTTTTTTAATGATTGTTTAGTCAGATAAACAGAAAACATTAAACATTTATATAAGGTACTCCGGCTATTATCAAAGAGTTATTCTGTCAAGGTTAAATTTACCCTAATTTTTAAGAGTGGCAGTTTTTAACTCGAAAAAATATTTTTTATTGGCTCCATGTAATGTTCTGTTTGTAGGCTCCACCCTGTGTAACATAGCCCAGAGGATTGTGTGATCCATAAAAGCTACTGTAGTCTATCAGCAGTATGAATAGGGAGTTATCTTACCACCTTATAGCAACAACTGCTCTAGGTATTGTTTCAAATCATTGACTTTGGATTGATACACCGTATTGCACAGTTACAAAATGTATGTCTAGGCATTTTATATGAACCAGAAGTTGTGAACTTACTTTTTATATGGTAGCTCTATTGGTAGGTCTAATGGCCTGTGTAGAACTGTTAGCATTACTAGTTTGACATTGCTGTACAACTGAGGATTTTTGTGTATAAGTCATATTGTCTTTTATCATAAATGGTAATAATTGTGTTTTATATTTGGCATCGTCTGTAGAAGGTTTTCATTGGTTGATCTATAACATTTTTCAAAAAGGTCTACACTAACTCTCATTCCTTAGAATGTCTGGAAATCGTTTTCCCAGCTTTAGTACATAATGATATCTAGTGTTATTTAACAACGGCAAGTTGTCCTTGGCATTACTTATACTACTCTCAAGCAGATATTATTTTAAAAGTAAAGTTGGAGTTTTATAGCGATGCATAGATTATAAGTTTTATCAGTGCTGTTTGTAGGTTTGACCCGCTTTCTTGTCTACAAACATGGAAGTAAGTAGAGGCTAGCAGCTGTTTTATAACAAAATTTCCAAAATTGTCCAAAAATATATGAGTAAATTTGCTGCTTAGGAGACTATTGCTGGCTAACAAGTGGCTCATATTTTTGTTCGATAAGATAAGACAATTTCAAATACATTGGTTTGGCGTTTTTGGCTTTTTTTGTTAATAATTCAGGTTTTTTTGATAGTTGCATAGGTCTTTAGCTTTTGAGGTTTCTGCATATGCTGTCTTCCAAGTTGTGATGAGATTGTTTCTTGTGTGCGATTTTACATTTCCTTGACCTTAGCATTGACTCGCTAAACTCCAGCTAGGAGATTTACTGTCAGTGTACAGACTAATCTGGATGACTTGACTGGCTCGAAAAACCAATTTAATGTTGGATGCCTCTCTTTTCACCGCTGATAGCCTTTTTTGGGAATTGAAACCCAACATTCTCCCTAGATTAGATAAGCATAGAATCATACTAAACCTCTGGGCATACTAGACATAAACATCGTGCCCATCCTCTATCTAGAACATCCTTACATTGTGAAAAAAAATTTAGTTCCATATTATTTTAATTTTTTCACATGGCCTGATTTGATTTCGTCGGCATTGGCTAGTGAAACAAAGTTAGGATCAGATTAAACTAAGTTGTTGCCAAGTATTGATTATTGTGAGGATAACTCCGAAAGGTTTTACTCCAACCATTTGTAATCTTCTAGTAATGATTAGTATTTACATTGTTTGGAGTTATCTGCACAGTAGTCAATGCTTACAATTATTAGAGTTATTTGCCCATTTGTTGTGTCAGCGGGTGATATTTAGATTTGGCTGTTTTAGCAACACCTTTTTGCTATTTATAATTCAATACTTGAGCGGGAAAATACAACTACGTTTTGCTTTTTAAAATGACCCGATAGACAACCTCCGACAAAAGTTAATTGTAAACAAGAAGTTGGATTACTAAGGCAAAATGGATGGCTCCTATAGGAAAATAGCTTTACTTGACCATAAACATAGAGAGTAAACAATTCCTAATTATTGCTTTAATAGACCCATTAGATTAGGTTGCATAAGGTACCCTATTGTGAGATGACCAATATTTGTAGGGCTGGTGCTTTGTGATCAGGCTAAGTGCAAAAACACCCAAACATGAGTTGGATCACTAAGCTTACACCATTGTATGAAGATTAAATCATTAAAAACTTGATTACAAACTATTGATCCACATTCTTCAGCTAAATACCCAAGCAATGACATCATATACTGTATGCAGGTTCAGTGCATTTTTACAAATAGTTGGATATATAAAGTATTGGGAAGATGCTTGTTTGTGTAGAAAACATGAATCACAAATACCATCTCCATACCATCTGTTATCTGCGTTGGTATGCAGCTTTGATTTAATTACTGAGGCATGCTCGATTATGTTTCTGCCTCTTTGTCACCTCAGCAGGGTGCCAAGATATTAAATTCTATTTTAGAGTAGTTCTTGGGTGTCAAATACCATGTGTAGGAAACAGTCATAATACTCCCGATAAAGATGGAAATGATATAAGATTACTGGATAAGCTTTGGTTTTTAATACCAGTCTAGTTTTAATACGAGGTGTAATATTTGTTTTTGGTGGTAAATGATCTTAATGTTAATTATACTGTCTTAGAATTAGACTTGGCTTGTTCAAGCATAGAGTTGTGTTGATGTGACCTATTTTTAAGATTTGATTGGCTGATGAATACTTGATTTCTTTACTTGTTCAAAAAACTTTTTGAAACAAACTAGTATTTTGCACCAGCTCACCTTAGTTATTTATCTTTCTGCACTTTTGCTCTGTTTTTCCCCTACTAAGTTTTCTGTATATGAGAAGCAAGCGACTATCCCTCCATTCACAGAATTAAAGATAACCCCTCAACGGCTTTGATAAAAGCTTGACAGCAAATGCTGCGCCAACTAGGAGATCTTTGGTTTTACTCGCATCGGTGTGTGCATTCTATGTTAATTCTTCAAATATTCCGTTTATTTTGCATGATTGGAATCTCAAATGTTTTTGTTGCTGTAATGACTATCGTATCACAAATACATGTTAATAGGCTTAGTATGCAAGCAAGAAAAAATCAACTGCTTATAGATTTCAATGGGTCAATGAGTTATTCTGTAACCTGCAGTATACGAGTGTTAAAATCAAGTGAATCTTTTTGTGAATTCTTCAAATCTTTTTGTGAAAAACAAGTAGTCTAAAATAATTGCAAATGATTAAAATGTTTTTTCTAAAAATGAGGTCAAGCACGCAGCGCACCTGTTATCTTATTCATTGTAAGCCTCAGGCTAAAGTTACTAACACAGGCCCTACATACTACACAAATGCACTAAAGCCTGTTTATGTTAAATTTTCTTGTCTCCAATTTAGTTTCAGCTTTCACTGGGCTGCTTAGCACTGTGCAGCTTGTATTCATTAAAAGCTTATATAATTGCATCGAACAATGAGAAGGTGTCTTTAGAAGAGCTCTGGCAGGTGCCGTCTGACTGAAGGTGTAAACTGGCTGCGAATAATTGAAGAAAAATGCTATTTTTACAGGTTTTACTGCTGGTGTGGTGGAGTTTGGAATCAAATGCGTTGGAATGCTTTCCATTAGCCATCCCTTTTTGCAATGGTAAGCGGTTATCTTCTTAATTTCAGCTTGCCAGCAATGCAAAATTCTATTTAAATTTGGTAATTGCTTTGCTTGTTAAATAGAGCTTGTATTTGCTAAAATGTGCGGGTGCAAAGTATGCTGTTCTGTTATGAAAGAGTGGTGCACAGCATTTCCCCCGTGATTTGACAGCAAGAAGTTCCTAGACAGTAGTGCAAGCATCCACAAATCGTTTTTATTGCAGTTACTACAAGTGTAGAAATTGTTGCAAGAGACTATGTCCTGTGATTTCTTGGGTAGTGTCATAAACATAATAGTAATTGTAATACATCACACAAAGAGCCAAACATTGTTCATGATTATTCTCTTCAAATTTGTATGTAGTTTAATTGTAGTGTATGTACATTGTACCAGATACAATTTAATGGTTTTAACAGTAAATTCTTTGGAGCTATAGGATTAAAAAGTTTAGTTTAGTATGGTAACTCCCTTTTAACTATTTTCTAAGCAGTTATGTTACTTGTCAGAGTTTCTCTGATATATTGCCTGCGCTTCTGTGGATTGCTTTTCTAAAAATATTTCAACTCCTTGTTATATCTGGTAAAGTAATTTTTGTAAAATTACTGGTTAGCACTCGGTTGCATAAAAGTATTCCAAGCTTTTGTGTTAAGATTTTATTTGCTAGTGTTGACTTCGTAAGTACTTTATACTGTCTTCCTCGAATTGGAGATTATCTTCTCCTTTTTGGTATGGATGATTTAAAATTGCTCAGTAAACAAAAATAATTAACAGAGCCATCATTAAAAACATTTTTTTAATTTTCAAATTTCAATTTTTAAAATTAAATTTTAATTTTTAAAATTAAATTTTAATTTTTAAAATTAAATTTTTTTTTAAATTAGAAATAATTAAAATATATGAATGCTAGGCTTTTTGCCATTAAACCATTAATACCATTAAACTATAAAATAAAAATATCTGCAAATAATACATGTATTCTATTGGGTTTTTACTATCTAACAATTTGCAGTTTTAGTCTCTAATTACGCAATGATTTATTTTTGTAGGCCTTGGTTATACCGCCACAACCATTCCATATGAAGGTCAGCTGGCAATACATAAACAGATAGCTCGGCTCTTGGAAGAAGCTAATAATTTCGGAGGGTGTAATAATTATTTACGCCCTTTTCTTTGTTTTAACTTGTCACCAAAGTGCAGGAAGAAATTTGACTATGGCATTAGGCCATGCGAGTCAACTTGCAATTTTATGGAGGTGAGGCTGATAGGCTCTTGGTGGAAACTCTTGTTAGAATATTGATATTACAGTTTATTTAACATGGGAATGTAATTTCTTCCCTTAGCTACAAAGATTGGTTGCCATTTGCTTTCAATAATTTTTTTTCCATAATAGCAGTAAGACTGGCGATATCTGGGATTTCTTTTGGTGGTTGTTTAAAAGGCTGGTTCGCATTTTTTTGTGACTTGGTGGAAAGCATGGAGCATATTCGTGTGGAGTTTGGACAAAATCAGCCAAAAAGTATTGAAAAAGTGTAGCGTTTATGCAAACTAACAGACAGACAATGTCAATAACAAAGTGAAATGTATTAATATAAGCTCTTACTCTGGTTGCCTGGTTTGCTGTGAGAGATTGTAAAGCTTGGTTGCCATATCGTTTGCGAGACTCCGGCAGTAACTTGCGCAGGAAAACACCTGTGATGCTAGGCTTTTTCGCCATGCTGTTTCAATAATGGTGACCTTCACTTGTACAATGCTTTTCAGGAAGGTTTTGCCTGTCGCCTTTCACGAAATTTGAACGGCGCTAAACTCTTGCATTGACCACCCGCAACTACCGATGGTACTCGAGGGTACCCAGCGTGTAAGTTCACATTTCACCGCAATAGCCTGCGGTGCTGTCGCCGGTGCTATGCGGCGCATATGGGAACCAGACTTTAGTTGTGTCAATGAATCACAAAGAATAATTATATGCACAAGAATTCTAAAAAACTAGAAGGCAAATGATTAGGAAGGTGGGAGTGTGCCGGATGGCAAAGCCTAATGTTGCGGGTTCGAATCCCATACAGTGAAATATTTTTTCCCAACCTTTAACCCTGGCTTTGGATAGGCAGACAGACACAGCTTTTATTATAGTAAAGATTGTAGTCATGATAGTTTGCTTGCTTCTATTGCTTTGAAGAGATTATTCTTTAGCTGTGTTTTTTGTCATGAATGAGTAGTAATTTGCTTCTATGATTATTTCATCATAACCTACCAGCAGCAGTAGATTGTTGTTGTATTCTAACACTCAAGTACATCCGGTCTGCAAAAAATATTTTCATTGTACTAATGGATTAATGGATCATACATGTATCGTTGGATTGAGTCTCCCGGTCAGTAGAAGCTCCTTTTTTGTTGTATAGCTACACGTTGCGACACAAAAATTTCTTGTGACCGAACGGCTAACCATTCTGGAGCTGAAGACTTCAAGAATCGGATTTGAATTAATCTTGCTTTTAGGCTCTTCTGATTCGATTGTATAGGGTCGGCATGAATCATCCAAATGCTGCCAACCATGTATATATTATTTTTAGAGGCAATGCAAAACTGTAATATCAAGCTACCTTGGATCTCAAGGTTTGACATGTGAGACCGGATTCCTTTCCAAAAAACGGGGGGTGCAGTGTGTTTCCGCATCCAAAATTCGAGCGCTCTCGAAAACTACAGGAGCTAAGCCTATACAAAAACTGGTCACAACAACCGTCTCTACTATTCCACCAAAAACAAGCAAGTTCCCAAAGAATAATAAAAGTCATGGCAAGCTGCAGATGACTTCAAGTACTCCTAGTACTACTACAAGTACTAGTACTACTACTACATTAACTACCATTTTTAGCACTACACCTACTACAACTCTTAGTACTACTACTAGCACTCCTAGTACTACACCAACAACTCCTAGTACTACAACTACCACTCCTAGCACTACACCTACTACAACTCCTAGTACTACACCAACAACTCCTAGTACTACACCAACTACAACTCCTAGTACTACAACTACCACTACTAGTACTACAACTACCACTACTAGTACTACACCTACAACTTCCAGTACTACAACTACCACTCCTAGTACTACACCAACTACAATTCTTAGTACTACAACTACATCTAGTACTACACCAACTACTACTACAAGTACTACGACTACTACTCCTAGCACTACATCGACTACCACTCCTAGTACTACGAAATTAACTGGTCTGAAACAGAGTGAGGTTTCTGTGGCAACAGATGGTATTAACGAAAGCCGAGCTACTACAATCAATGTTAACTCACTGGCAACTGCACCCGCAAGTTCTGTGTGGATAGAAAGACTGAAAAACAGTAAAACAACCACCCCTGATCGTTTGCCACCAACTTTGCCACCACTTGTGGCTACAACAAAGCAAAGCTTCACAAATTATTCGGGTCCAATATTTAATCCATTTTATCCGCCAACATTTGGCAAAGTGGAGGACCCTAGAAAGAGGACAACTCCTAGTTCAAGCACAATAACGACTGCACCAATGATTTCAACTACAACTATAGACTCCAACATGACTGTGGAACCCTGGTACAAAAAAGTTGATCCACAATGGCTAGTCCAACAAGTGGATATCTCGCTTAAGGCAGGTGAGAATTTATTTATGCCTTTTATTTTCATGAATGCTTGTTTTGTCTGTTTGTTTTATTTCATTGAAAAAAAGTATATAACAGTGAGATATAGAAGAAAAAGTAGGAACCATGAGAACCCACATATGTTGTAGCATAGCTAGTCATAGCACTAGGCCCTGGTTGGCAGTTAATTTATTTAGATTTATGAAAGTTTTCATTTATTTAATTCATGTTGTTGTTGCAAAATGCATGCTTAAAGTAGATTTGTCTCACATGCCAGTCTATCCTAATTAATATTGTAATCATATTAAGATTATTTTACATGTAACGTTTGATTAGCTTTTAGAGTTATACAAACTTTGGTTTCATATATTTAGGCAAGTAATTAGTTCTCGAAGTTTTTTCGTAACATGAAACTTTCTTAGGCCATTTTTGATACTATAAATTCAGTGTTTGGTTCTGTGCTCCTCAAAATCGAGATAGCTATTATACATTGTAAAAATTTTTTAAAATGTGTAATAATTTTAAATTAGGTAAAGCTGAAATTAATCGTGCACAAAACGTGACCAGGAAAATTAAAATTGTAAAAAAGCAAAGATTAGACATGTTTGGATATTATTGTTACCTCTTACATTTTTCAGTTGTGGCTCTCTACCAGGTGATTTTGACAAGTATTTCTGAAATCAATCAATCCAAGGATATTTTCTTTTGACAGTTATTAATAATCCTTTATAATGTGCAAGATAAACACAGGGAGCAATAATCTGACCAGTGAATCATCTTTCTAGGTGACTATGCATATTTAAAATTTTTGTTTTTGTTCAACCTTTTTATTTGTAACAAACTCTTTGACTGTATTACTCGGCGCTGCCTTTTTTATTTAACTCAAGCCCCGTGCGCTCTTTTTGTTAAAAAATTGATCAATTTACACCTTGTAACACTCCCCAACTTCCATCCTATCAAATCTGGAGAAGTCATCAGCATTGAATAACAGCTTTCTTTAAACTAAACTAAGAGCATGTCTGGTCATTTCTTGCCAACCCATGTTTATCATTGTGATTCACTCGATTTTAAAAGAACTGATACCTCAGCAACTAGAAACAGCTGACAAGAAACCAAGAAAATAAATTACTGAAATTTTGCACTTTTTTGTAGGGAAATTTCTATCGTGACAAGAACAGATGTTTTTTCAAAAGATATTTTGTAGCCTGAAATTTGCACATACAAAGTAAACAACCTACTCATTCAGTTATTTCAACTGTCACTGAGTGTCATTACAAAGCAATCATAGAACTGGCAACTTAATCGCTACCATAAAACGGGTACTAAAAAAGTTTTGCATAAAAAGTTTTTTTTCAATTGGCAGCTTTTCTTTACCAGTAAATTTGAGTAACTTAAGCTAGTCCAAATCTTTACTATAAAAAAGCATTGTCTGTCCCTCTGAACTTCAGAGTCTGAAGCCAGTCTTAGAAAAAAGGATTGCATCATGATCTCTCACACAATCATGATCGTCGAGCGTGCTAGCTTAAGCGTGATGCCTGCTATTTTAACCAAATCAACCCTTAAAGACAGGTATAATAAGTATGATATGCACAATTATTCCATAGTATGGCCAGTTAGACTCGTAGAGTAATGGAGAGTACACTTGTCTGGAGAACTAGATGATTAGAGTTCAATTCCAGTGCAAAGTGGACGTTTTTTATAACTTTATCGCTATAACTGGACACACAAATGACAGATGACAAACAAACACAGATATACATGTATATGAATGGAAGATAGATGCACTGATTTATAAACTACCCATCATATAGAAGCGTTGATAACATTATTTTCTCTCGATATAATGTTTCTATTGCTGTCACCAATTCTCAGCTCTGCTTTCGATTTTGATTATGTTGCTTTCTCTTGTTATGTTTTATTGCTCTCAGGAATTTTCAGTTTGAGAATGTCTACAGTGGCCTTCTTGAATATGGCTTCTCAAGAATCATAGCAAAACCTTTGGCCTATGAGACTGCAGTCAAACATCCGCATAACGTTGCCCTATTGTTCAAATTTTCAAACACATGACATAAAATCACAGCTAATATGTGATTTTGAACCTTAAATATATTGCAAAAAATGGAATTAGAAGCGTTCCTTTGTAATAAAAATTTTGTAAATAAATTTCGTTTTGTAAGTAAATTGTCAAGAATGGTATAAAGCAAAAAGAAAACAATAATAACAAACTATTTAAGTGACCTTTAAGTGACCTTTAACTAGTTTTAGTAAATTATGTCACATGTCACATGTCACTGTCACTTTTTTAACCTTTGCATCTACATTTCTGTTTGCTTGTTTCCTAGGCGGAACCACAATTAAAAAATTTTTGCTCAATCATTTATCACTATATTAATTTTTATTTTTATTCTTTTCTAACATAATTTTCTGTTTATTTTAGTGATAAGTGTAAATCGCCTGCTATATTTATTAAATAGCTATTGTGGGTCCTAAAGCTGCAAAATGAGTTGAAGAAAATAGTATTTTTTAGTAATATCCGTTCCAACAGTTTTAATATCCAAAGCTGATATTAACATGAATTAACTTGGTATGTAGAAGTTTGACTGCATCAGCAAACTTTGTACTTCTCTGTTCAGGGTTAGCAACAGGTTCCTTTGTGGAGATGGTTTCTCACAATCTGTAGCAAAATTGTGACAGGTCATACCATTTTCAATACAAATGAGGTCAGATCACAAAATGTCTTTTAGTGCTATGCAATAGGGAAATTCCTCAGTTTTCCAAAACTGTTTTCAGAATTGAAATCGAAGCAATTTAACCTGAGATAGAGCTTTTTAGCGAAGGTGGTGTTGGTCAATATAGTCAACCCAACAAACTGAGAAACTTGTTTTCAAAGATGAGGGCTGGATTCTAAATAGTATTATTTGTTGACGTTTAGGAAGGTCCTAGCAACCGCACGCTACAAACATTACATTTTCATGAATGATGGAAATGACTTGGCTTCACAAAAGTCTAAGCCACGTAGACAAGTTTCACTTTGGGAGCCCATTGTGCACTACATAAAATGCTGCATTTGTATTGAAAATGATACAACCTATCACAATTTATTTGTTCTATAGCACCACCTGTAATGATGGTGGCAAAATTTTTAAACTTACCATTGTAATGGTAATTTCTTTATTAACGCCAATTCAAGATTAATGTAAAATGTCTCACGATGCAGATAAACCATTTTAAATAAGTTTTGACAACTCCAGCATGTGGCAAGAGGTTAGCCCTTCTATGTAATATCAACAGATTGGATGTTTTCACCCAGTGAAGAGTTATAGCAATAGAGATGTCCAGCGCCTATCGCAACCATCAACCGAGCTCCAGTGCTAGTTGGCAATTATTTGAAACAATTCTGTTCGAACATACATCCTATGTTACGGGTGGCCTATGAAATAGATATTTCAATGAAGAAAGTTTTTCATTCAAATAAAACCTGGCAAAATGCTATCTGATATCTTTTAGCAAGTGGCAAGGAAATTGACTACACCAAAAACTGGGATTTCTCAGGCTATTCAGAATACCTTAACAATATGAAGAGACAGACAAAACGACTACCATGGTATAAACAGAATTATAGCACATTCATGAGCAACGTGAGTGACTCTTTTGTGAAGTAAAAAGGCCATATTCAATGCTTACGATAAAGTCCTGCTTTCAATTTTATCAGTAGCTTTTGCTGGCATGTTCATCTCATCTAATCATATATTTCTGTATAGTGACATTCAGATGCAGGCGTGCTTCAAACATGTAAATTGTGGTTATCATTCATATTTAATGTTGGCAGGTTGATGTTGAAACAATTGAATGGAAAAATATTCCCAAGAACGGGAGTCTGATGGACACGCCTAGCTCTGCTGAACAAAGAGATATTTTTTCCCAGCTATTTGAGCTGTCAGAAGAGGATGACAGCCGAAACCTTTTGACAGATTTAGATTAGCCATAAAGGCTATCAGGTTAGTTGTTAGTCTTCAATGAGGCAGTAGTCATTGCAACAGATCTTTTTATAGTCAAACCTCGACATATCTGTTCGCTTCATACGGTATGTTGAAACTATCACGGTTGGAGCAAATATTCTTATAAAAATACCTTGCACTTTATTTAATTAGTTCAACAGCCAAAAAAGCAATGATAATTATGCCTAGCATAATTGTAGCTAGCAATAAAACTTGAAACTATATTAATAAAGCAAAATTTAGGAGTTTTGTTGTTACCTTGGAAGCGCATCAACAAGAATATAGATTTCGCAATGAGAGACGTTGATAGAGCGGTTGAAATTTGGGGTGTAACTTGCCCTAGCTGACGCTTGATAGTTTAAATTAACTTACTAGACACTTTGTTATGTTTTATTGTAATTTCTATCATTTTTATTACTTTGTCTTACAAAATCATGTTTCAAATAATCTCAAATTCATACATCGTATATTGAAAATCAACGTGTCGAGACATGTTTGCTCAGTTTCAGGCCATCTGATGAATACTTTGTATGCAGAGGTGATTGTAGGTTGAGGTTTGACTGTATAATAAAAAACACAATCAAATGGAGTTTGAACAAAGTTTCAATGAAGGAGAATTATATTCTATCGGAAAAATTGACCCAGATTTAGTTCAGGTTTAACCATTGATGATTGTATTTTGTTGATTTAGTCATGGAGTGTTAGCATTAATAGCCAAATCTTGACTCACCTTTTCATACAAGCCTTAGATACCATATACAGGACCAAATTTGAGCAAATATTTGAGTTAATTGTCATAATTAACTCAAATATTTGCTCAAATAACACAAACTTAACTTTGTCGTAACTTTTAATATACGATACCTAAAACTTTACAAATCATTAGTTTTGTAAGAAAAAGCAAAAAGCTAGTGAGAACTAAAAACACACTGAGAATAGTGAAAACATCTATTTTTGTAATGTGATATGTAGCAACATGAATAATTGATATTTTCTTAGTATCCGGAACAAAATAAACTAAAGAAAATGTATTTTGTAAGAAGATTTCATCTAACATGAGAAGCAAATATCAGAATAGATTAAATTGCCATGATCAGGGTTTGACTGTGTATACAAAGTGCATTACACTATGCATTGCTCATAACGAGCTTGTGACACCTGTTTTACACCTGGCTATGGCTTGTCTCGGGTTAACATTGCTGTGGGTCAAAAGTTTATATGAATGATTTTCATCAAGGTCGTTATTGTATAGCCAAGACAAACTAACTTCTCAAACTTGTTACAGATTTCAGAAGAAACAAGTGAATATGAAAAGACAACTCCAAGACGTACATTGGTGCAACATTGACACAAAGCATTTTAGACTATTCTGATTAAATGGCTCATACGGCTTATCATATATCATATTTTTCAAGGTTTTTCATAAATATCTTCCCGTCTGTAGCGTAACACATTTGACCTAGCATGTTCTGAAACTAAGGTGCAATCAAAGAACGATTGCTAGCCATTAACATTATAGATATACATGCTGTAGAAAACTTAGACACGGTTGTTCCTTGTTTATGCCTATGTTATATTATTATTATATTATATGATAAAAAGCACAGCATGTAGAATATAGTACATAACAAAATAAGAGCTCAACCTAAAAATCCAGATCTGTACCACAGGGTTGTTTAAAAGCTCCCATCACCGGACAGTATTAAACGCTTACAAACAAAAAAAAGTAGAAAGACGGAATTTATGATAATCATGCGTAGAAATTCATGATGGGATATATATTTTTATTCACATTACCATTTGATACGACATTATGCATTACACAATGCACATTGTGACAAAGATTGAAGTGGTATGATGTCAGTGTTTTACATTAAAGGCACCGAAATGATATCTTTAGTCATCCATCTCGAGAAATAAATACCAATATACAAATCACCAAATATAGCAAAAGGTTTGCACAGAGTAACACAATCCACAAAATGCAAACTGTAATAACATGAAACAGTGATAGCATCAGGCTGCACCAATAGAGATTCTGTCCAAACGAAGAGTGTCCCAAGTTATTCACAAAGTGATCAACTGAAATATAAACATTCAATAAGTAACACAAGTCTATTGGAATGGCAATAGGCCTACATGGAAAGCTAGTGATGAACTGAAACCACCCTTCAAGCACCAATCATATAAGCAGAGATAATTATCTTGTCGAGTCTACCTACATGGAAAGGCAGTCACCAGTGATGAAGTGATACCAACCAGTTGTATGATTGATTGGTGGTTGAAGTACCCTTTAACCACCAATCACACAACTCACCACAAGCAGTCATATTTGGCCAATTAATGATACAGAACTTCCTGTCATACCTTCGCACCTTGTCAATCTAATAGACATGCACTAGTTGCATTCCTACATGAACCAAAACAAAACTACATTACAAATACCAAATACACTCTGCACTGCAATAATGGACAGATGTTGTCATTATTGACAATACAGTCACGCCGTGACCTACAACTGCCCCAATATATGAGAAAATCAAGATTTTGTTACTAGCAAAATTTCCATTAAGTTTCTGTCTTGAGATACGCGCAAACGAGCCAGTTCTCGATAGTCACTAAATGGCCAAGCATGCATGCAAGTGACAGCATCACTCGGTCTGTCTCGTCCAATCGGTTTGAAAAAATTTTAACAAGGTCGACTAAAGGTTATAGAAAGAGCGAGGCAAAATCGCAAAGCCAGAAATCGATATTAAAAAATTACGTTTAGTAAAAGATTAAAAAGTAGCTACAAGTGTGTGTTTAATAAGCTAAATTCATATAAGTTAAATTCAAGGTCTATGTTGTGTAGCATCACAAAAGTCTAGTGTACTGAATGTGTTGCTGTCAAGTTTCTCTCAGACCGCCGTTAGCCTCTACCGTCAGTCTCAAAGGTAAGAACTTCATACAGCACTGTACATAGTAGTGTACATAGTAGTGTACATAGTAGTGCTAGATTTTATTGCAGATCATGACCACTAAATAGGCATTTGTCACTTTGTAAGCGCTGGTACTGAATTACAGAAACTGAAAACAAGTTTTTCCATCGTAATATCCTGTTTTTAAATGGTTTTTTCATAGTATGAGAACGGATTAATGTTTATTTAGTTATTTTATATAGGAAATATTGCATTAGATACGAGACCATTGACATACGGGCTCAGTCCCAGAACGCATCAAGCTTGCATGTCGGGTATGACGGTACACTGAACATAAATTAGACTTCATCAATGAGCACGAATCGCATTACCGCTCATCCAACCCCAAAATTTTGAGGTACATGGTTAGCATAGATTTCTAAATTATCTAGCTTAGGTAATGCAATGTTAATACTGGTGGTGAACCAACCACCCTACTGTAGTTATAATGTCAATGTGCAGTGTTACATACAATCAATAAGCAAACACCACTTGATGCTTCCCACATACCTCTCTCATAGCTACTCTACTCTGCAGGCCCTGTAAAATTCTTTTTAAGAGAGGCCCAGCAGTTGATATAATCATGCTGCAGTTTCTGACATATTTCCTGTCCCCACTTGCTGACAGCCAAGGAGAGCGATGACTCAAACATGAAAGCCTGCAATATCGACACAAGTTGATGACAACCGGAGCATGCCTTCATCTTGACACGGAGTTGAAAATTTTTTCGTGAAACTCTGGCTTGTTAAAGATACAGTCAGAGCAATAGGAGAGTCAGCGGTGATTATACTCGTCAGCTATCCATGTTGACGAAGAATCTGTTACTAGCGCCAAAACCGAAGTGATTTAATTTTAGTTAAACTAAAAAGTCCAGGTTTTGCTTATAACAAGACACTATAGCAGTGGTTGTACTTTGATTGAGCTAATGAAGAGATTCATCAATGATCTTTAACACTGATTTGTACCAAAAATAATCTTGTAATTACTGTCTAGGGAAGCTTTTCTCATTCAGCAGTGAATTGAATACAAAACTATAAAAACAGCTACTTTTACCTTTCTGCTAAATGCAAGACTGGGTATCAGACTCGGCAAGTTGCCTATAACAACTAGTAACAACTGTAAAAAAGTAGGTGTCCCGACTGTTTAATGAAGCTGTAATAGAAAAAATTAAACGGGTCCCTCAAAAAAGCAATATTAAATTGTAATATATCTCAACTAAATCAACCATAATGCAGCACACAAACTTGGGGTTATAGAGCATTAACGTTTAAATTTTTATTTTGGAAACTCCGAGATACTAATAAATCGCATCTTTTCTTTCATAAAAATCAAACTTTGTTTTTCATAAAAAGTGGTAATAAAAATATTTTTTTATCGCCTTAAATTTAATTTCTATTTAGTTTTTTAATAAATTAGTTTTTCATGTTATATATACAATATATATATACAATACATTTGAAACAATCAACTGTCTGGGCTGCTAAACAAACTTATCAAAATCATACATATGTTCCAACATATGACAAACTTAACGAAAGTTTAGGAACAGACAAAGTTTGATGGCAATGTGGTATGAATTAGTTTCTTTGTACTAAAATACACAGACACAATTGATTTAAAGACCTCCGCCAATTGGAAAAAATGTTAAACAATAGCATTAGCTGAACTTTTATAGGGCAAACATTTGCAGGACTTGACTTTGCTCACAGAACTACTCAATGAAAAATATTTTGGACTATCTTTTAAAAAGGAAGACCTAATTTGCTTTTTCAGTTATAAATTAGCAAATTCATCGATACGCAAATATTTACAACATTTTATGTGGTTGTTTGTTCTGACATTTTTTCCAATGAATACTTGGTTACCAAAGTCCTGCATTTTAAACTTTCTTGACTAATAATAGTAACTGATTATTAAAGGTTGACTTGCAGCAAAATTCACATTACAGTTATTTGGAATCAAAAGATTCACCATGTCTTACTCTGCGGTGTTGTAGGTGCCAAATATGAACAGTTAACGAACAGTTAATCGCAGCCATCACGGAAACGCTGTAGATTGGAATCCCTTTCCAAAACGGCTCAAATGGGACGTAGTTGAACACGATGGTTTCTGTTTACACTTTCATGCAACTTCATTCATTGAAATATTTTTACAAATATACTTCACGCATTCAATAACTCCAACTTCTGCATCAATAAATCCAATTTCAAGTACACAAGAGAAGACAACACCTTATGTGATGACAACTCATTTTACATAAAAACTGATGCAATGCAAATAATGCATTTTGATTGAAGCTCTCACCATGCTGCCATCTGCGATTCGCTCAGCTTTCAGTTCCATGTTAGATGCGCCCTCAAAGCAGTTGCTGTCTGGTCCATGTGGAGTCATCATGCTGTGCAGCGAGGCCTGGCCAGGCATAAACCCACCAACCTTTGCTTCATAGTTGCCCTTGATGAGCCCCATGAACTCACTCATGCAGTTTCCTGTGGGTAAATATAAGTAGTAGACACTAGAAGCCAAAGTCGGTCGAGCTTAAACATTGAAAATGAGGAGTTCATGTTATGAGTAGGAGGAGCTTTGTGAACAAAAATAACTCAGCCAAATTGGGCAGGTAACGAGTATGTTAGTAAGATAGTTGTCAAGCTGTGACCTCAGCAGTTTTACCTTAGTCTCTCAACAAGTAAATCTGTAGTGACCATCACTAAATCGGTGTAAGAATATACATGTAAAGTAAAAGAAGCTCACCACACCAGCAAGTATAATTGAATAACAAATACTACACACACTTTAAGAGCTACAAAGCCATCAGTGAAATTGCCTTAAAAGTTGAATTGCAACAAAATTCACATTACAGTTATTTGATATCAAAAGATTCACCATGTCTTACTCTGTTGTGTTGTAGGTGCAAAATATGTGGAAATGTGATTACAAGCTCTTAAAAGCTCAAAAACGAACAGTTAATCGCAGCCACATGAAACCGCCGTAGTTTGGATTCTCTTTCCAAAACGGCTCAAATGTGACGCATTTGTGAGAGATGGTTTCTGTTTACGCTTTCATGCAACCTTATTCATCGAAATATTTTCACAAATATACTTCAAGCATTCAATAAAACCATGTCTATTGTTCTTACGCGTCTGTTTTATCGTCATTGTAATGCTGTCACTTTTAGCAGTGATATCTTATAACTTATCGTAAAAATTCCTTTAACTTTTTAACCTTACCTCGAAGGAGTACATATCATTGTCTGATAATCATGACGAACCTGTTGGTCACCTGTGATAATCGAAAAGTGCAGCAAAAATTATTTGCGAAGTATTGGGTCACATGATCAGATTACGACTTGCCGATTAGACCAGGCCGAAACAAAACTGTAAAGTAGCGAGCACCTATATTTGATACGGGGTCTTCGGTAAAACCCGAAGTGTTTGTCATAAACTAGTACTACGATAAGTCTTATATTGAGCTTTGTATTGGCCTTTCAATTCACGTGAGAACATCACGTGACAAGACCATAACCAAATTTCGTGGCTACGTCATCGAAATAAAGAGATTCCAATCTACGGCGGCTTTTCGTTTTTGAGCTTTTAAGAGCTTGTAATCACATTTCCACATATTTGGCTCTTACAACACAACAGAGTAAGACATGGTGAATCTTTTGATACCAAATAACTGTAATGTGAATTTTGTTGCAAGTCAACCTCTAACTTAGTTCAAACCCCAGATCAGTCCATAGATCAGTCCATAGATCAGTCCATAGATCAGTCCTGTTTCATAGATAGAAACTTACAATAACAATGTGAAGTTGTGGCTGTGATTTCTTTAACTTACGGTTATGGAAGAAGTTGACTAATTTTACACAAAATGGCTGCGGAGTGTTGATAAAAAAAGTTTTGACCTTTCACACTTAATTACGCTGTTTGAAAATAAATTCCTATTTGTTGTTCACAATGTCAATGGATAAACTGAACATGAGTGGAGTGTGAACTATAAAGCACTATGACTATCAGCAATTCTGTCTGTTTATATCATATTTAATTAAAGACAGTGCATATGGCAACCAGAACTTTACCATTTCATGCATCACTTTAACAGCAATGCATTGTTTGTATAAAAATGAAAGCAAGTAATTCATGAGGTGATATCCCATGACAAGCTTAGCTTCCTTGAAGCGAAACTTTTACCAAATTAGCAAAATTTAAACACCTTATACTTAGCTGACTTTAACCTTGACCTTATCATACAACTATATGTCTGCATTGGGCAATATAACCATTGCTTAATGACATCATCAACAGATGGAAGCTTTTTAAAGATGAGAAGGGAAGTAGGATCTTAGAATCAAAGTTTCCATTTACTAATTTATATAGTTGTGCTCTCCTCCAATAATACCGTGTCAAGCCTGCTTTAAAAATACATTACAAAGATTTGCATAACTTTCTCACCATAGAGTTGCTGTTACATAGTTGCTGCGTAACTGAAAGACTGCTCTTAAGAACATCAGAACAATCCCAACAAACATCGGCTGACTTATGAGACAACAACTTGTAGGAACAGCAGTAAAAAGACGCTTGCTATTTCTACGAACCTTACTAGTAAACTGTATATAAACTTTTGGCTAGCAAGTGAAACATGATTAGCCAAGTCATCTTTGTCGTTATAGTAATTTTGTAAATGTTCCTAAAGCCGTGACTACAAACCAACAAAATGCATCATTTGCGTGCACTGTGTGCACACAAGGTGTACGGCCACAGGTGCGCACTGCCGAGGCTTTGTTGATGGCTGTATACTACTTGGCTCGTAAACAAACATGTTGGCAGAGATGCATCTTTAATCAGACAAAAAGGTTGATTCCCATCTAGTATAATCACAATACCATTTTATTCATTTCTAGTCAGAGCTGACTCCATTTTATTCATTTCTAGTCAAAGCTGACTCCATTTTATTCATTTCTAGTCAAAGCTGACTCCATTTTACTTATGCTAAATAAGATGCACCTCTGAGTGATGATGTTAAGGCTTCACACAGACAACTAACTATTCAAATAGGAACAAAAACAATCTTTGAGTGTGACAGATATGTGAAGGCCACTGACGTCAATTAGAACTGACAAAGATAACTTGTTCTCTGTATAAATCTATTGAAAGCAGAAGTTAGTTCTGTTAATTTACATGATGAACACAAATTCTCTGTAGGTAACTGATTTTGATTGTAAATACTTAGCGTTTTTCTTTAGCAAAAGATATAACATTGCAAAGAGCTGCATACACTATACTGTCATCACAAATAGTTAGAGGATCCATAAGGGTAAAAAATATACTTGGGGATGTTTCAATAGAACATCAAGCAAGGATGTCTTAGCCTTGACCCAACAGAGAGCTCATTGGTCCATTCATTTGTTAATGCAACAGGTCATTTAATAGTGGCATGTGTAGCCACTGCAGTATGCATTTTACCCGTGTGCATAGCCATGATTTGACACAGCAAGATGGCCTCCAGCAATGCAGGTAGATTCAAACAAGGTTTGATTGCATGATAACCAGAGCACTTTTTAGTATTTTGTAACAATTAACCGTGCAAAGCTGCAACTCAACATTTATCTAAAGACAGGCATCTACACTATTTTAAGCTCATTGGTGTCTATGAATATGACGTACTGATGAGAGGGATCGAGGCTACCTACTGTGATAGTACGGAGGTCTGAAAGTATGCTCCTGTACAGACCACCTCGGGGGGAAGATGACAAAGTCAGCGATGGCCACCCCTGGTGTATTGCTCTGACATGTCAGCACCGTGAATATGGAAGGATCCTATATGCAAATAAAATATACCGTAAAACCTCAAATTGAACGCCACCTCTATTTGAATGCCGACTCTATGTGACCGCCACTATGAGACAAGGGTTGAAAAATAGAGCGCCACCCTCTATTTGAACGACACCTCCATTTGATCGCCACTTGGATTATCTTTTATCTTTATGAACCCATATAGTTGAACACTATAACAACTAGAACAATAGAACACTATAATAACACTTTATAATATAAACTGATCAGTAGAAAAGTGTCCACAAAATCGTATTAATAACATTAAATACATTAATAACAATCAATTCTCCCGTTGTCCAACTCCCACAGCTTTTACTTTTTTTCGTTAAAACTTTGAAAGCAACACCATTGAAATAATTAATAACAGTCTCAAGCTAACAGTAGTTCCATGTTTAACGCGGTCTTGACACTTCGAAATACATGTACCTATATAAAAAACGGTTTAAATTCACATTGGTAGATGAACTTTAAAAGCAACACCATAAAATTAATATCTGTCTCAGACTAATAGTCGTTCCTTGTTTAACGCGGTCTTAATACATGTACTTCGAAAAACATGCATATAAAAACGGTTTGCAAGCTTTCGGCCAAAGGTTACGTTTAGCAAGCAAAACTTTTACGCGTTGCATTGGTGCTAAATGTGACGCGTAAATGTTTTGCTCTGACAAAAGATTGTTTGGACGCTAATATCGACTAGTTCAGCAGTGTAGAAGAAGAGTCGAGACCAGAAGATATTGTGAAAGGTATTGGAGAATTAGAAGATGTTTGTTCCATCAAAAGCAACAATCAGAACGTAGCTATCCGAGCAAACAGTGGAAATATTTTCGTTTTCAAAAAACGTTAATTTTTGTTTCTGCATGTAATATAAGTATGGTTTATTTATGTCACTTGTTCATGAATAAATATTTGTATCATTTGATAGATTATCATTATATAATTTATAAATATGCCGATTTATAGAGTATTATTTAATAGCATCCTTGCGGCTATTTTAATACAGCTTACAATGGATCGATGCTCATAACTCTACTTCTATTGCACATAAAAAGCTAGTTTTTGCTGCAAACTGTAGCAAACATATCAGTGAATGCAATGGGCTTTTATTCAACATTGTTAAATATTGATAAAATAAAAATAAATAAAGTAAAAATATGGCTTCAAATTTAGAATGAAACAAAAATTAAAAATGCTAACAAATTGCAAAGAAAGGCACAAGCTATAATATCTCGCAGGCCAATTGCAAGCAACAAATATCAACTGGTAGGAATATTTCTCAGTTTCTCGGTGCATATTTATTAAGAGATCTTTGAGGTTGGAGGTAAGTTAGCAGATATTCCATATTATATAATATGATATATGATGATATATGATATAAGATGATATAACCATATTCACAAATAATTGTTACAACAGCCTTTCCAAATAAATTGATGAGAAAAAAATTTTGATTGTTTTACTATGAATAGATGATTATAAAGAATAACTCTCTGCTCAGTGCAGTGTCCCCTGATGGGCTGACATACATACAAAACCTAATGTATGTTCAAGAGGTTTATTCTATGAAAATACAGTATTGACATTAGAAACAATGCCAATAATTGTCGGATTAGATCAGACCAAACATGTCATGAAAGTTCAACATTTTTACTGTCGATTCATTATCTATTTTACTGTCTAGATTAGAAATAACGATGGCTTAGGTGTATAACCTACGTATAGACGTCTTTAGGAGTTATCTTACCTAAAACCTAGAAAAGACAACTTCTACAGTATATCGTTACTACAAGCAATGGTTATAAAAAGTCTAGGTACTTTTTTACTTTGGGTTTTTGATGGAAAGAAGCAGAATGTCCTTTTTCGACAACAAAACAGTGACATGAAGGAACAGCAACATTTTAATGTACTATGAGAAGGAAGGATACACACCACATGGTCGAACGAGACAGAGTTGATTACCATGAACTTGTCCAGGTCATATTTATAAGGCGCATAGTTGCCATGCCAGGCCACGACATCAAATGGGGAATGATCCTAAAAAGATATTATTGAATTCAATACACTCAGGGGGCCTTCAGCTTGTCTAACTGTCCCAAAGCTACACAAAAAAGTACACAAGTCATATTCTCTAATATTCATAGTTCATATAACATATTCCAAAGGTAAATGCAGTACAACTTCACAATTTAGAACTTTTGGGCACTACATATCAAAATTCAACTATGCGAATTTAAAATTAGCAATTTATTTGGTGTTATGCTCACATTCCTTAAAACTGCAAAGAAAAAAGTTCTTTCCTTCATCTTGGTGTATTTATTTAGCATTGACATAGTTTTTGTGATTATTTTGTGTAATCTTTCTATTACTAAAGATCATAAGAAGATGTTTCACACATAAAAAGCTGTATGTATAAATGTTAACACTAATGAGTGTCAAATGTTGCCATTACATATGCTATGAGCAGAACTGTGGATATTTTATTACCTCTTTGTCACATTATACAATAATCTTTAGCTATGGGCTTGTGTATAGATGTTCATTGACTCCGATCAAACATGCTAACAACATGCAAACACGATGAGTCCAAGATCAAATGTGGAGATGATTGTTGTCAACGAAATGAATTTTTCCTGTTCTTACAAATTTGTATGTGCGTTTGCATTTGTAACTAGCATTGCTTTTGAGGGGCATTTAACCAGGCTATATTGAATCAGATAAGAACAAATTTTTTCCAAATTTATTCAGGTAAGACATTTTACTAAGTGAAATGAGTGTCATTTATGTTTACTATTGGATGGTTGGCTGAGACTATCACGCATAATTAATAACTTATGAAATACATCTAAAATTTATGCAACACATAAATAAAAAGCCTTATCAATATACACCGTAAAACCTCTATTTGAACGCCACCTCTATTTGACTGCCACTATAGAGGAAGGGTGAAAAATAGAGCGCTACGGCGTTCAATTACAAGTTTTATGGTAACCACTAAAGCATAATTCCCATATACGCCACAAATACTGGCGGCAGGATCACCAGGCGATCTGCGGTGAAATGAGAAACTACTCGTCAAGAACCACAGGTAGTTGCCAGCAGTCAACACACAAGTTCAACGCTGTTCAACTTTCGCAAGGAGCCGCAGGCAAAACCTTCCCAAAATGCACTATACAGGTGAAGGTCAGCACGTTCAAAACAGCATGGCGAGTGGCCATTTTTATGCGATCATCAGCGATACAGCTTTATATGAACATAAGCCACCAAGCCTAGCGCCGCAAATGTTTTGTTACGCGAGATTACCACCGGGGTTTCGCAGCCAATATGGGAACCAGGCAATAGTCACAAGCATATTTGGTAAAAGATTTTCAATCAATCTTATTTCTTATAATCTTAAAGGTTGACTTGCAACAAAATTCACATTGCAGTTATTTAGTATCAAAAGATTCACCATGTCTTACTCTGTTGTGTTGTAGGTGCCAAATATGTGGAAATGTGATTACAAGCTTTTAAAAGCTAAAAAAACGAACGAACAGTTAATCGCAGCCACACGAAACCGCCGTAGTTTGGATTCTCTTTCCAAAACGGCTCAAACGGGACGTAGTTGTACGAGATGGCTTCTGTTTACACTTTCAAGCAACCTCATTCATCGAAATATTTTCACCAAAATACTTCACGCATTCAATAAAACCATGTCTATTGTTCTTACGTGTCTATGTTATCGTCATTGTAATGCTGTCACTTTGAGCACTGATATTCTATAACCTACCGTAAAAATTTGTTCAATTTTTAACCTTAGCTCGAAGGAGTACATATCATTGTCTGATAATCATGACGAGCCTGTCAGTCACCTGTGATAATCGAAAAATGCTGCAGAAATTAATCACGAAGTATGGGTCACATGATCAGATTACGACTAGACGATTAGACCAGGCTGAAACAAAACTGTAAAGTAGCGAGCATCTATATTTGATACGGGGTCTTTGGTAAAACCCGAAGTGTTTGTCATAAACTAGTGCTACGAGAAGTTTTATATTGAGCCTTTTATTGGCCTTTCAATTCACGTGAGAACATCACGTGACAAAACAATAACCAAATGTAATGACTACGTCAGAGAAATAAACTGATTCCAATCTACGGCGGCTTTTCTGTTTTGAGCTTTCAAGAGATTGTAATCACATTTCCACATATTTTGCACCTACAACACAACAGAGTAAGACATGGTGAATCTTTTGATACCAACTAACTGTAATGTGAATTTTGTTGCAAGTCAACCTTTAAGGGTACTTCATGGAGAAATGAGATAGCTAACAGTGCGATGTAAATGTATTAAAAAGAGCAGAAATACCATGACGATGATCACTTGTCTCAACAACTGCTACCTCCCAGTTAAAATAAATAAAAACACAATCAAGAGAGGGCTCGACTGATATTTAAAGACACCGTCAAAAGAAATATGAAGCTCGTAGATATGGACCACAATGCGTAGCAAATGATGATAAGAAATAGAACTGGAGATGCAGGATTAGACCAACCGGAGACTAGTCATTGTCACGCGGACAGACTGCTATGATGAAGTTGTCACAAAGCTTGTTTATTATACATATGCAATTGTGTTATATTATTTATACTACTGAATGCCCGGCGTTGCTCAGGTAATAAAAGTCTTTGCACAGAAAGTTTATTTTTATTTAACATATAATAACAGTTAGCATTCTAATTTTCAAACTTCATATCATGAGAAAAGTGTTTTGCGCAGTTTAAATAAGTTGAGAGAAAAAATAAAACATCTGGAAAGGTTTTCAAACTTTGTCAAACAACTGTAACTTTCAAACATCATATCATGAGGAAAATGTCTTGTGCTGGTTAAATAAATTAAGAAACAAAATAAAACAACTATAGAAGTGTTCAAATATAAATGTGAAATAATTAGCAAGTAATAGCTAAATTAATTATAATAAGAGATGATTCGGTAATGTTACAATTAATACGAACTGAGAAAACAAAATAAAAATCCTGAATATGTTGAATTAATAGTAACAATTCGTGCATAGAAGTGCGTGTGCATATAAAAAAGGTTACTGTTCCAGCAGAAGCTATCCATCAAAACTTTGAATGCGACAATACTGTTACCTCTTGGTACTGCTACGTATGTGAAAAAGAGATATCAGACTGTCTTTGTCTGACCGAACGAAGATAGAATGTAGAGGCTATTCCTATTCGAGATGATACAATTGTCTGGGTGAAAAGCCTTGACCGCGATTTAGCAATTGAACCATATAAAAACCAGGAATAGAAGTTCACAAAAACACAAAAAATCATCGCGTTTCATAGAGTTTCAACTAATACGGCATTTAGCGCGTGCAACCGAGAAAAGGGTGTATACAGTACATAGTAAGAGCTATGAATTGTAAGAGCCTTCGTTGACTCGTGGTTAGACAATTGGATTACTAACCATCTGTTGCGTTCTTCATCAGTTCAAATCCAGCATTTTAATAGTTATAGCCGGACACACCGAAAGACATACACACATACATACACACAGACAACCAACTTTGAGATTTCATTATTTATATTATCATTGCTAGTATGTATAAATTATTATTAGACATCAACTTGCACAACTATTATAAACCTGAATCAAATAGCCTCATTTCCAACTACTGCGCAGGATAAATAGAAACAAGCATATTCATACTTGCTTAGCGGCGAATGTTGCACCCTGGTACTTGGCTATGATGGTGAAGTCACACTCCTTGTCCTCGTACCAGGCTACCGGAGTAAGAAAATCCCTGGGGTTAGCAAGACCATTGGCACCTGCAGGTAACAATAGTAACTGCATCGGCCAAAATACATGTATTTACTTTCCCCAACCACAGTATTCATCACTCTCTGGCATCATGAGAAGATATGAATATTCAATGCAAAATTTTAAACTATCGCTCGCTGTCAGTTAATGCATAAATTTGTCATCGACAGGCACTATTTTAGATAGACATCCGCTTGATCTGTAAATAGAATTATGGGCGGAATAGAATACTGGCTGGAAACATGCCAGACCTAATTCCTTTCCCACTGAAGCAATATAAACAACACATCAGCCAAATTGTAGTTCAACTATGATAAGTATGCACTCATCAGAATAGGGAGATAATAAAATCATTGACCATGCAGGAACCTGAAGAGATTACCGAGGAATCAAGCCAAACTGATAGCAGAGACAACCCATGACTCCAATTTCTGGAGATATACATAGATTCATATCTCTTAACATTTCTAGTGATAGATAGACAACTTCCGTATAAAATTTCTAGTGACAGATAGACAACTCCCGTTTAACATTTCTAGTGACAGGTAGACAACTCCCGTATAACATTTCTAGTGACAGATAGCCAATTCCCATATAACATTTCTAGTAACAAATAACCAACTCTCATATAAAAAAGTTTCTAGTGACAGATAGCCAACTCCCATATAACATTTCTAGTGACAGATAATCAACTACCATGTAACATTTCTAGTGAGAGTTATCCAACTCCAATATAACATTTCTAGTGACAGATAGCCAACTCCCATCTAACATTTTTAGTGACAGATATCCAACCTGCCAACTTCCATGTAACATTTTAGTAGCAGATAGCCTTTGTTTACATAAAATTTTTAATAGCTAATACTTTTTTTCACATTCAATTTTTAACAACTCTCTATCATTTCTTTTTATCGACAGAGGGCCTTTTCCTAAGCAGCATTTCTAGTGATCAGGTGGAGACAAACCAGCATTACCCCAATATTTAGTATAAAAAAAGACTAATATTTACCTATTGGTCCTAGGTTGGGTAGTTGGAAGTGCCCCCCAAACACTTCAAGAATATAGCCTCGAGTATCTCCCTCTACACCAACAGAGAACCGCATACCTTGCTGGAATACAGAAATTACTGAGTACATGATTTTTTGCAAAGAAAGAGCCAATCACAAGTAACAAGTCTCCATTTTTTACCAGGATATCTGGGCAGGATGGAGATAGCATATTTTACTTTTCGATAAAATTTAAAACTCATATATTGAGACATATTCAACAGTTTGGAGTGTCGAGTGAATAGGAAGTATTGTCTTCTTTGTTTCTGAACTAGATCCAGGACCAACTTTTTATAAAAGATTTTATTTTAATTACCAAATGGTAAGCAATTTGGAGATTATCTATTGTTAAAATGCTTTAATAATGACTGACATTCCTCGAAATCTACAGCTCCAACAAACAGCCAGTTAGAGTCATAAAATAGTAACAATTGCGCACTGGATGCATGAAGACCAGCGTTTAACATAGAAGACACGAAGGCAGAACTCAAAGCTTGAGTAAGGAGCATGCAACTCCCACGTCGCTTGCTAATTTCAATGAAAATAAAGCTAAGCTATTTTATCACGGTCAACATCAAGTGATTATATTTCCATGTGTTGTATGTAGGTATAATAGCCTTTCAACAATGCGAGGGAAGGAAAAGTAGCACTGCTTACTTGGATGACACATATCTCATTTGGTTTCACATAAATCTTCCCAAATTCTGTTGTTACATCCAGAGCACCAAGTTGTGGAACTGAAAGTAACAATATTAACAAGCGTAACACAGTATTACACATATATAAAGCTGTGCCAATGTCCTTACTTGAAAGCTACAAAGCAAGCCAGTAAATTTCCACAACCGACACTCAAAAAACCAGGATATCAATCTGAGCCATTTTGTTAAGGTGAACTGTGAAAGTTAGTACAACATACCAACCAAGCTTGGATAGTAAGAAGACAAGAAAAGCCTACATACAGCTATATTAGAACCAAAAATAAGCTTCCAATCTTTCAATTAACTTATGTCATTTGTTGTGGAAAATTTGGGTTGTACTGCATACTAACAACTTACGACATAAAATGAGACATTGACACAAACTACAACGGCCTGAGAGCAGCAGGCTTGACGACCATCATAGAGAGAATGAATCTAAACATATGTTGCTTGCTTTGACTAATTTGTGCCGAATGCCATTGTATTTTTTATGTTCGACATAGACAGAGATATCCACAACAGGCTAAAAGAAGATGAGTCATTGGAACCACCTCATGCCAACTCACTTAGCAATATTCTTATTGCAACCACCAGCATTATTCTTGTTACTAATTGGGTGTCAAAACACAATGCATACAGTGGCCAAACTGCACGGTTATTTTTTATTGTATTCTAATCATATTAATATTATTTTTATATCTTTACTGTTGTTTTTTTACTTATTATAACTATCACCTTTTGTGTGCTTGTGGTTGATTGTTTGGATATGCGTACTTAGTATGTACTGAGACGAAGAAATTTAGCAGTCACATCCTATGAGAGTCGACAGACATGTCATCCACTATACAAAACATTGCCATCAAACTGCAATCAGTGTCAAATTTATACCTATCAGCATGTCACCGTCAGCATTGTAAAAGGCAGAGTTTTCCATAGACTTAGTGCAGCTGTAGATATGAATAGCTAATCCGTTTCTCGCTTTGGGATCCCCGGCCCCACAGACAGTTCTTAGTCCAGATATAAAGTCTCCTTCTACGATGTCAAATGGCGACCACCTCAACTAAAACATGTCATACCTTACAGTGAAGCTAATGGAATGCAATGCATATGATACACATACTTATAATCAGCCAGCAATATATCGAACCTGCCAAAACCTATGCAAATGAGCGTGTGCTGCGTTAGCTCAGCATATACGCCATTATCCGGATTAGAACTCGGGGGAAAAAATAGAACAGCTCAATTTGCAAACGCAAACCTTTCCTGTGTTCACTGAAAAGATCATGGACTGTACCTGATTGGGTAAAGGGTTGTCTTCCCATATATTGCCAAAGTGGGAGGTTCCAGAAAACTTTTCAAAATCTCTATGTTTCACGGATGGCAGGATTCTATAGAGCCAACTACAAATGATACGATGTAATGTCCATGAAGCTGAAGACTTAAGAACAAACTACAAAAACAGAAGCTAATGATCTCCTTGATATGCTATTAAACATGAGCAACAGGAGTGTGAGACCGAGTGTAATTCTCATAGTGTTCAGCGCTCCTCGGTTTCGTATAGAGTCTGGCAGAACAAAAATGAGTTACACCATCATACAACAAAGATCAGCTAATATCAGTACACATGTACCAACCTATTTATTCTAGTTTGTCGTAGTGGTAGTAAATGAGTATAATATTGAGAATAAACTAGGTAATATTATTATTCATGTCCATCAATAGTTGTAATAACATGACATGTTATGATGTCATTGTAATAACAGTATTTTCATCGTTGGAGATGAGGGAATGAGAATTGCAAAAATAATTAATATTAGGAGGGTGAATGTAATATGGCAATGAGCTTTTACTGATGGTGAGGCGAGTGAAAAGAACCATTATTTGCTAAATTATACACCGCTAACTCTCCAACAGTAAGACTATAGATTACTTCCATATATTTCCTCAATTAAAAGCAGTGTCTGTCTGTTCGTCCATTTTTCGAAGCCAAATCTAGAGGTTAGGACAAAAGATTGATTTCAATGAGACTCCAACTCGTGACATTCAGCTTGGCAGACCGATACTCACATCTGTACCAATCGACCACCTTTAAGTATTCCTGAATAACTGTGCAGCTACTTATTCTCTTTGCTTTATCGGCACACCTGAGGATCCTCTGATAGCATACTAGACTACAGAGTACTAGTATATATAATAGACATACCTAATGATTGATCTCTGACAGCACACTAGACTGCAGGTTACTAAATCACTAATATATGTAATAGAGATAACTAACCCCTGTCCGTCATTTTCACTCCTAAGTGTGGTAAGAGAAAACGATATTTTCAAGGCTAACTATAGGACACTCTTTATTCAAATCGAAATTGAGAACTTGCACTGGTTTGTCACTTGACATTATATGGAATTTCTTACTACGCAAAATCTTTGACGTCATAAAAACTGACTGACATCATAAACAGACTGAATTCAAGAACTGGCCCGACTTAACACTTGACATGAGATGGAATCTTTTACGTAATTTGAAGAAAAAGCGTGACATACATTCTTTACGCTAACTGGAATTGATGTTATAGGAGGTTTACATTGTATTAGTGTCTACTGTGCTTGTAAGCAGCACGTAAAATGAGAATAAAGCTTGTGAGCCATACATACCTCCTTTTATTCGTCTCTCGAGGGCAAGTGAAGGCCGAACCAGAGAGCTGCTCAGCGTATAAACCATATGGGCATTTCTGCGGACTGTTCTGCAATATGAAGTAGTCAATCTATATGAGCAACCAAAATCAGGCGTATATCACACTTAACGGTGAATGGCAGTCCGTGGACAGCGGAACTTTAATTTTTTTGAACCTTTACTGACACAGTCATATATACATTCTGGAACTAAATAACAGAAGGTTCCAAGTTATAGCATATTTCATTCTCAAATATTTATAATACTAAACATTAAACATTTAATCTTGGAATTCAAAAAACATAAGCCAAAAAATTTGTTGGATGCTACAATAAAAATTATCTGCTATTTATTTATAAATAACACTTGGATAAATAAAATTTATTTTCCAATACTTGTGGTAACATGAAATCATTCGTTTCTATAGCCAAAGTAAACTATTAACAGGCTGAAGATATTTTTGTTATGCCAAAATTAGTCTTATTTACCATTGTATTCTTTCTATTTACATATTTATAAACAATATAATATAGTTGTTTAATGTGATCAATATATTTCATTTCAAAATATTCATTTTTAACGATATATTTTCTAATTACTACTTTGAACAAAATATTTGAGAAGTTTTTATTGGATACTATAGCCAAATAAATTTACTAATCTCAATAAAAGGATATCCTTATTTTACATATATAAGAACAAATTGTGCATAAATCACAAATAATGACAATGCATACTTTTATCAATGATCAAATTAAATAATTACTATGAAACATGTGTAACTTTATTACAAGTTGATGCAAAGAAAAAACAATGTGAACATAATTATATATATGTCCATACACATATCTATATACACATGCGTATACACATATATATATTTAATATTTATGCATAGGCCATATATATTTAATATTTATGCATAGGCCATATATATTTAATATTTATGCATATACATGTATATTATATGTATGTGATCCATGTTGAAACGTTCTTATATTGGAAAATCCATATGCTAAAACAACCACTGTGTACATAGTCCATTTTACTATGGGTAAAGAGACAATAAAAGATACCACTAAATATGTTTTGAAGCCAGTTAAAAACTTAAAATGACTTTTCTGTAATAAACAGAAGAAATAATAACAAAAAAACAGTAGTATTTTATGCTATGATAGATGGTGTTATCTCTAACAAGACTAGCATACATCCTAAATTTGCTCTTCGGAGCAACCTCTTGAAATGTTTTTCTTATTTAAACTGGTCCATATTACCCCCCACTTTCTCCTCCTAGAAAAAGCGAATTTACGCACTTAAATACTGAAATAATCTTAAAAAGACAACCAAATCATTCCACAACCACAGTTGGCTACCTGGTTTGCAGGAAGGGATCCAGGGCAGCGAGAATCTTCTGATGCAAACTCATTGCCAAACCCACTGAGATACTACAAAACAAGTTCAAGATATTGAAACTACAATTATAAATTGACAGAAATCTCTTCAATTAGAGGGTGTTATATCTATTTCTATCCATACAGCTATGACTATATCCATCTCTGCTTAACAAAAGAAATTTTCAAACCTAATGAGCAGTACAAGCTACAACTAAAATGGAGCTTAGACTTCATCCATGAAACATAACCGGCAGATTTCAATTGTACGTTCGCAAAGCGGTCCAAGTGCGGGTATAAGTGTGGCTTTGGTTGCAATACCAAATGTGTAAAATAAGTGTATTTGCACTTTTAACGTTTGTATAGTAAAAAGAATTACTGTTTTGATCCATATTATTACCTTATATTGAGACATATTAGCAACGGAGCTGTTTCTTTTTATGTCTGCGAACTCTCGCACAAACCTGTCAAATGTGCAGGCAGAGCCCGATCTCAATGTTTAGCCTCAGCACTAAGTGTTGTTTCTTTCGCTGCGCAAGCAATGTCGGTATACACTGTTTTTGTAAAGTATTGAAAGTTTAGGGCTTGTAACTAAACGGAAGTCGAGTCAGGGTTTTACATTTATGATTATGTAAAGTTACAGTGATTTTAAAACTTAGTATAGCCTTTTTGGTTCTTGATCTTATTCGTTTAATTTTTTTAAATTGTAAAAAATTTCTTTAACTACTTTACAATTATGTATTATAATAAAATTTTATTTCTAAGGTCTGAAAATATTTCTATTAAATAATAATATTAACTTTTATTGTTTATTTTTACTCATTTTAATACGATAAAGCATAAATGGTTTTCAGATGATAACCATTTGTGAGTCATGCAAATAAATATGCTGCAGAGTTTTTTTAAGGTTGGTTTTTGTTTTTGAATGTCTATTAGGTTGTTATGTACTGTTAAAATATTTTAGTTTGTGTTAAAAGTTTAGAGTAGCCAACTACGATGTGCGTCGTTTAGTCTCTTAGTAGCCGAAACCGCGTAGTTAATGGCCAGCTTTCGTTTCTGATCGTTAGGTACCGTGGACGTCTGAGTCGCTATGGCAAACAGCGAATTTACGGTTGATGGTTTTGATGATGTGGAATTTGGTAGCTCCGAACTTTCAAGTTCGGGTCATCATGACATGAGAGCTGACAAATCTTCACCCACCTCTGATGCTTCTTCAAACGGAATGCTTGGTGATGCACAATATATGATGAAGCACACCGTCACCAGCATGATGTGGGAAGCTGGAAAAAGCCAGGCAACTAAAGCGTGGGGAGTTTACGGAAACATTGACTTGCTGAGGCCGTACTTTGACGTAGAACCATCGGAAGTGTTGAAAAGGATAGTAAATTCATTTGTTCCGAAACCCCCAACAGCAGCCAACCCAATAAAAGTAGTTAAGGAGTTGTATGGACCAACGATGCTAGTGCTCACACTCATAGCGCTACTTCTTTTTGAAATGAAAAGCTCTGGACACACTGTTAAAGAAGGAACATTAATTGGTACAGCTTTTGGAACCTGCTTTGGTTACTGGATTGGATGCGGTACACTAGCATGGCTGGTGTCTTATGTCTGCAATACACATATAACGTATCTTCAAATTATTTCAATGATTGGATACTCGTTAGCATCACATTGCATTGTCGTTTTTCTTTCTACTATTATTCACACTTCACACGATCACATGTTTTTTTACACTTTATGGGGTGTGTTTGGAGGACTTTCAACTCTGAGGATGGTGTCGATTCTCCTGTCACGTACACATGGTCCTTCACAGAAAATGGTTTTATGTGCGATTGTTGCATTTCTAAACTTGTCTTTTCTGCTATACCTTCACTTTGCTTACCACAAAGTTGTAGAAGAGTTGGGGGAGCTTATCAAACCAGATCAAATGAACGACAATGTAAAGGTCATACCAACTGCAGTTGGCTCAAAAGTCTCGGATCACTAACTTGATTTTTAGCTTGGTTGCTTTATTGTGGTAAATTGGGAGTTTGTGAAGGAACTTACAAGGCATGGAAGTTTTATTCTTATTTATGCTATTATGTTTTGTGGTATTCTTAGACCTTGCTATCCAGATATATATTTGTTAACAATAAATATAGCCACTAATATTTATTGCTTCATTTTAAAGTTTTATTCTATGGTGCTCCTTTTACTATGTTTTTGTCTAGCATTCACCTTTGGGACTATTTGCTTTACTTGTAGGTCAGCGCAAATATTGCAACTTAGCGCATACAACACTTCAAGATTTTTCAAACAACCGAGGCAGTTACATTTAAACATGAGTTAAACCAGAAAATGAAAATATTAGATTGCAAGTAATGACAACATAGCTTATACCAGTATGAAATTGCAGCATTGTTCTGCTTTAAAACCAAGATTTACTGAAAATTTGATTTCTACACACTCGTTATAGAGGCAAACCCTTTGTAATCAGTGTAATTGAGTTGACAAAGGTGATGCCATGTTACTGCGTGCATCCTAATTTAAACAATTACCAACTTTTTTCACAGTAAAAGTGGACAACTGGGTTAGGTAAGCCTAATTAGAGTCATCCTTTACAATTTTCCATGATTTGTAAACTTCTATTGCAAATATCGAGTCTAATAATAGTCTGTGGTTCGAAAGTTTGCAATGTAGCAGTCGCAATAATTGGTAATCAGCAATGAGGTATTAGAGAGTAGCAATTGTCAAAATTTAAACCAAATAAAGTCATTTTTGCAAAGTTCAGCTTTAGGTTTATACAAATTTTCGGATCAAGCCAACTTGCATTGTAGTTGTCTTCTTATAAGTGCACAACTCCAAGTGATGTTGAAGCGCCTATTCTGAATTTACATACATGTGCATATGTTATTCTAATTAGAATGTTACATTCGCTAATACTTTTGACATATTGTAGCTCTAGGAATTTTCAGTATTTTTCATTAAATACTTAGCTAACGAACAAGAATCTCTCACAAGTACTCTTATACAGAGAAAGAGTGTAATCACCATTGAATTTATTGTCTGCTTTAGATTTTTAAAAATCGCGTGCAAACAGTTAAAGATAGCAATTAGAACATGAAAATATTACCATATTTAACTATCTAAGTTAATAAATCCCAATTTGTTATTGCGCATATGTTTGGTTTCACATTTTTTGCTTGAACCTATCCAAACTTTACACACATGTTCCACGCCTTCCGCAAGGCTGCCAAAAATACTTGGTTTTAAAACTCCATCCGGTTCCTGAGAACCACCCAATTTAAACACCCACCTGCAGGCTATCTGATTAAAACTGAAAAAATTCCTGGGCATCACCGGGCTTACTGCTAGTTTTATCATAAATTTATATCGGTAAAGTTTTTATTGTAAATGTGAATCATTTGGCACTAGTAAAACTCTCTATTAGGTGATTGCTTGACTTAAATAAAGCTAAAGCGCTCACTAATCAATATACAACCATATCAGCACGCTGGAAAGAATATGATACAAAACTATAGAAATGAGTGTAAAAACTATAGAGATGACTGTAGAAACTATAGAGATAAGTGTAGAAACTATAGAGATGAATGTAGAAACTATAGAGATAAGTGTAAAAACTATAGAGATGACTGTAGAAACTATAGAGATGAGTGTAGAAACTATAGAGATAAGTGTAGAAACTATAGAGATAAGTGTAGAAACTATAGAGATGAGTGTAGAAACTATAGAGATAAGTGTAGAAACTATAGAGATAAGTGTAGAAACTATAGAGATAAGTGTAGCAACTATAGAGATAAGTGTAGAATCTATAGAGATAAATGTATAAACTATAGAGATAAGTGTAGAAACTATAGAGATAAATGTAGAATCTATAGAGATAAGTGTAGAATCTACAGAGATAAGTGTAGAATCTATAGAGATAAGTGTAGAATCTATAGAGATAAGTGTAGAAACTATAGAGATAAGTGTAGAAACTATAGACGTAAGTGTAGAATCTATAGAGATAAATGTAGAAACTATAGAGATAGGTGTACAAACTAATTTGCATGTAACAAATTAAACTAATAAAGTATTAGGATGTAAAAAAGATTCTATTATTACTTTGTCATAAAAACACAGGCGGATGATTAACTAACGTAATACGTAGTTTATCGTGCAATAGTTAACACAATATGCCATTAGATAAATCTGACTCATTGATGAAGCCTTTTAATCTGGCATAAAACTTGGCGCTTACTAATAGATGAATATTTAGTAATGGTAAACAAGGTTCCCTCACTACAGACTAATACATCTGCTAGTACAAGTTTACCTAGAATAACAGAGTTAGTACATCACAAAGATGAAACTGTTTCTCCACAGTTTTTTGCTGCTGTTGTAGCTCAAGTACTAACAAACCCTGCAATAATTATAATATTTATAAATTTATAAATAATTAATTACTTCAATAATTCCCATAGATTGCACAATCACAGAGTACGATTATAGAGATGCATAATTTGCTATAGCTTTAGTAGCCTATAAAGATAAAAACAGTAAAAAATGAAAACTTTTTAATATTCTATTTATATTTATTTTAACATAAAAGCGGTGATTAAATTTAATAGTGAAAGTTCTGGCTTACGTTTTAAAAGCTATTTTCAGAGCTCTTCTCAAAATTGTGCTACTGATATACTTCACCAAACAAGTTTATCCGACATGCTTCCAAATTAGTTGCTCTATGAATGAAGCTCTAGAGATCATGGAGGATGTAATAAATTTGTATGACAGCTGAACACCTGAAGTTTTCAATAAGTTATTTTAAGGCTCTAGATAATGAAAAAGAGAAACATGATCTATATATAGATTTTACATGGCGCGTCAAGATTTATTTATCACGCAATGTTCTATCACAGACAAACTGTAACTGATATGACAATCTCTAATGATAGACTTAATCCTGAGGGGATTGAGTAGTGTTGCCAGGCGTTGACTAGCTTGACTGATTAAAAGCGATAAACAGTCCTGAGTGAACGAATGATTCACTCCGAACATTTTTTTTCAAGGAGAAACAACTCCAATTTTGTATTGCCGCTTTATTGAAGTACTAGGTGAATACAACTATCATATACCGTATGCAAATGCTAAATGCGCTCTTTTGATTATTAACTAATATGATCTTTTGCATTTTTTTGAAATTGTTTAAAAACTAATTTTTTGCTACCATTACCTATTTTTTAATTTGTAAATTTCAAATGTGCCGTTACACTTCTATTTTATTTAGCCTTATATATATTACCTTTATATTAGCCTTATTTTCCTAAGGCTCGATTGCTAAGTCAGTAAAGATCAATAATTTTTACGCGGACAATTGTATTATTTTGAGTAAGAATAGCCGCTACATTCTGTCTCTGTTCAATCGGACAAACTACCAGACAAAGACAGTCCGATATCTCATTTTTACATTTGTACCAGTATCGTTTTATTTCAAGTTTTGATGGATAGCTTCTGCTGGAACAGTAACCTTTTTTATGTTCATTAAAATGTTCATTCCATTGAAAGCCACAATCAGAATGCAACTGGCCGATCGAACGATGCAAATATTTTAGTTTCAAAAATGTTAATTTGTGTTTCTACATGTATTATAAGTATGGTTCGTTTATGTCACTTGTTCATGAATATGTTTTTGTAGCATTTGATAGATTATTATTATATAACTTATAAATTTGCAGACTTACAGTATAGCATATTATTTGATAGAGTCATTTCTGTAATCTGATCTTACAATGGATCGACGCTCGTAGCTCTTTTTCTATTGCATATCAATGAGTGCAATGAGCGTTTATGCAACATTGTTAAATGTAAAAATAAAAATGCGTCTTCAAAATTATAATGAAATAAATATTGAAAGCTCCAACAGATTGCAAAGCGAGGCACAGGCTATAATTTCATCGCAGGTTAATTGCAAGCAATAGATATCAACTGGTAGAAATATTTCTCGGCTTTTTAATGCATATTTATTAAGAGATCTTTGACAAGTTGGAGGTAAGATAGCAGATTTATTGTATCCAAAAGGGTTAATGTTGCTCCAATAGAAGGAGAGAGCAAAATATAAGCAACATTCACTTCAACCGTAAAAGGGTTAAATTTATCTTGCTAAAATTCTGCCGAGCCATTTGAAAAATAGAGCGCCAGCCTCTATTTGAACGCCAGCCTCTATTTGACCACCACTATAGAGGAAGGGTTGAAAAATAGAACGCCATGGCGTGCAATTAAAGGTTTTACATTATATAGACTTCATGAAGGCTTTGACAGGTCTGATTAGACCAACACCTCTTTTCTCCTTTCACATTGCCGAACTTCCTGACAGCGACAATCTTGAAAACCCTCGTGTTGAATGAAACCAAAAGGCTTCAAAACATAATTAATAACTGAAATATTTGGAATCAATAAAAACAGTATGTTATTGGAAGGCCACTCTAGGAAAAGTCTAATGTCTGCAACATATAAAAATGACAACCTACTCCATGCTCTTTGACTATTTTTCCTGTCATCTCCTGTGGTGATCTGATCGAAACCTTGTTTCTTGTGGGTAAGTGAAATGCACAGATAATTTTCAGAGTTGATGGCGTTACAATGTTTATTTGTTATGTATAGAAGAGATAAAATTCGAATTCACTAAGCCAAGTTGTTATGACAACAAATAGACTTTATTCAGCCCTGCGAACAACTGCTCCTACCCTTTCAAGGTGCGAGTTCCCCCAATCATGAAGCCCTAGATTAGACAAATGTCTTCCTATATCAGTATGGTTAATTAAAGTAACACACAAAATTATTATTTGCTGTTACCTGTTACCTGTTACCTCGGCCTATTGACTTAATCAGTCTCATATATTGTGCCAAAATATTGTCATATATACACTATTATATATAGACTATATAGACTAGTCAGTTATATAGTCAACTATATAGACAGTTATATAGAATATTCCAACCTATTCCTAGTTTTTGGCACTGAGCAGGGCTCATTATAACCTGCATAGACCTATTAACTACAGTATAATCACTAGGTCTATGATAACCTGCCTGACTGGTTTTAACTGGTCTGTGCTTGACAAACCAGTGCGCCTCATGTGACATTAGTAAGGGAGTTACTTACTCATGATCACAGATTCTACTAACGCTCCCAAAAAATTTAGGTAATTTCTACAAAATTATCGGGTGAGTTTTTTGTGTTGCTGCATCAGCAGGGTGAGAAAAATGAATAATATGGTTTGTTTTGGCACATTTTAGCAACTTTATAAAAGCAACTAGCAATTGCCAGCTTTCAATGAGACCATTTTATGAGGGAATACGATTAAGGAATATTTCTTTTGGTCTGGCCATTAATCATTTTTGATTAAGAATTTGACTAGTTTTATATCTGCTATTGATTACGTAAATAAAAAGATCTGTGAAGTTCTAGAACATGAACCAAGCCAAATTTCATGTTCAGTGCTCAAGAAAAAGTAAAAAACATTTTGTGATTAGCATGTCAAATTTAAAGCAATGCAATATTTCATCATAAATGTAGCAGTTACAAAACATGTTTCATATAACTGTAAAACTACAAAGAATAAACGGTATATAAAAAATAAATCTGATGTTGACTGTTAAACCTTTGGGGCCATTGACATTGTGCTCTGTGACAAAACATTTCTAGTATATGTGGACCAGTAAATAGACGCAACTGAACACGCTCCGTAAAAAGAAAATTATTCTGGATCACACTTAGAAAGAGCCACCATTTTGCTTATCTCCGACCTCCAGTAAAAAAAGAAGCATGGTCTATTCTGCTATCTGTCAGTTGGGTTGACAGGCACATGTCTAATGACAAAGGTCAACATTTTAATAGTCGTATGCAAAAGTGAAAGTAGTGATGCTATGTGATCATGATAGAAAACACGCTGTCAACCCACAATAGTCAACATTTGCAATCAAATTAGCTATGCTTTTCACCCAGCTCTCTTAAAATTTGTTATTAGCTGGTACATCGCATGCTCGGCATGCTCGACCATGGATCTACAAGTGCTCGCTGCCTTGAAATACATGTACTGGTACAGGCAGCTAGATGACAATAGCATGCATGCACAATAATAAGCATTTAAAAAGAGGCTGGGAACTTGTATCCAGGATAGCTAGCATATTGCACTTTTAGTTATATAGAAAAGGCTTTAAGATTGCCAGTTGCTGTAATGCTGCGCTCTCACCATGTTTTTGTTAAACTAATGAACCAAATTAGATGAAAAGAAAAATCACGTTTACTTAGACCTAACAGGTGTAAGTAAACGTTCATCATCAATTCTATAATATGTCTCCTAAAGCGATAGCATCCTGCGTACAAGTAAACAGTAATACAGCTACATGGCCTTTGCTCCAGTGCTTGTAGCAATTGCTGCTAGTAGGCTATATAATAAAAGTACTATCTCGACAGCTCCAGCAAGCATTTTGAGCAAAGTACTACCAACTGCTGATAGGCTTGACATCTAAAATGAACAGGATGCAAGTCCCTCAATACCCTGGATGTTTTGACCAATCAAAGCCTCTCCTTCTTAACTAGAGTCTTAACTAATTACAGACAGCTCCTGAGCTCGTGGCCACTGGGTGGGCATGCTGTTTACCCTGTCACGCGACCTAGTAGTGATAACCATTTGACAGCAAACAGTCTTGACTCACTGGCACATTTGCGCCTCCATGTTGGTTTATTATAGTGCTAACTGTAATAGTTATAGTAATATAATTTTTTACAAATGTTTTGATGTAAATTTGCAATGGCACCATTGTTAACTTCATGGAACTCTCAAGTAGGACATAAACTGTGTTTCCATAAGGTGGATAATCCACAAGTTTCCATAAGGTGGATAATCCACAAGTTTACATAAGGTGGATAATCCACAAGTTTCTATAAGGTGGATAATCCACAAGTTTCCATCATCCGCAGGGTTGAAACAGCAAAAATCTGCAAGTCAAGCGAGTTTTGTTACTAGCAAATCTTTACCGAATGTTTCATGTTTGCGAAGGATGGAAATGGCACTTGCAAAGGATGCGCACAAAAATACCGAGCAAGCTTTTCCATTTTAAACATCTTCCATACTTCAGTCCTTCCTAAATAGATTCGATGAGACGAGTGCGTCGCTATGACCTCTGGCACAAAAATTCCTTATACGTTTTTAACAAAGCGCCCGTATTAATCTGTAACATGCAAATGTCCATTGAAACACTATCACGCAGTAGCTCAATGTGCGCACAACTCCAAATCAGCATCATGGAAATATAGTTCTAATCGGTATCCACTAGTTAGTTACAAGGGTTTAAGAACCAGTGAAGATGTTCAAAGCGTTCGCCTCCCAGACACAATTGGAGACTCCAAAAGGAGCGTGTATTAGACCACACGCAATTACTGTAAATATGTCATACTTATGATTTTACATGGCATGTCAAGATTTATTTATCATGTAATGTTCTATCACTGACAAACAGTCACTGATATCACAGCCTCTAATGCTAGACTAAATCCTGATGAGATTGAATGTTGTTGCCAGACACTGGCTAGCTAGACAGATTATCTAGATAAGCACAGGCCTGACCGAATGATTCACTCATGAGTATGTAGACGGCCATTTTTGTTGCTTTGTAACAAGATGTTGCATACTGGACCAAAAGCTTTCACTCTCGTAATCGTGAACCCTCCTTTCACCTTTGTAAGTGTTCTGCCAGCTACTGCAAATATGAAACTTGCTTAGCTATTCACTCAGATGTAAATCACTAAGCGTTCATTTTTAACTATCTCTTTATGACAGGAAATCAAAAAATAGGGTCAATATCTCGTCTGCAGTCTTCTGCACCATCTTATAGCTGTTTGGCTCAATTTTCTTATCTCATCATCCATAAAAAGCTTGGAAATCATCCTAAAAGTTCCACCCAATTGACCAGGTTCGGACGAGATATATAAGCCACCTGCTCATCTTGCCAGTTTAATTAAACTTGCAGAATAATGCCATCTCATTACAGTCTCTAGCTATGAATATATCTGGAGAAAATGGGATTTAATCAATGTTTAGTTAGCTCGGCCAAGGCAGCTGGAACCATGTCGTGCACGACCTTGTTTCAAGGTCAAATACCTGTAATTGCACGAACATAATGCCTGCAACCAGTTTGTCATGAGTCTGGGTCAAATGGTCATGCACAATGTCTTCTTACAATGCAAACAGCCAATGGTAGAGTTTTGACATTTTAATGAACTTGGTATATCCTTTGGGCACAACAAACATGAATGTACTAAATGACATTAGAGTGAGTGTACAGCTAATGAACAACACTGATCTCATATAATACAGCAGCATGTGTGATATCGGCTTGCCCAGACTGTAACCAGTACACTCATTGTACGCAGGCAAATGCTGACATAACACGAAAATTATATGCATTTGTGGAATTTATAAAGCTAACAACCAACAGCAAATGCAGTAGATATTATAGAGCTAATATTTGAACAAAAGCTTATTTATAACCTAAGCCCAACACTAATTAATAAAAGTGCAACTTACCAAACATACATATATATAGAATTAAAATATTATTATATAAATAATGCCAAATACCATACCCGCATATCATAAATCACACAGACACATGTGCAAAAGGTGACTGCACCGAAACACGAGTGCAATATTGCAGAGGAGTGCACAGCAGATTCTCTGCATATTTGACTGGAGCCCAGCTTCTACTAAATACATGTATAACTTCATGCGCAAGGTCGGTGAACGCACGCATCAACATAAAACGATATAAAATGGAATTGAAAACTAACCGGGTAGACATCGATAACAAAAATAATATTATTTATATACAATAAAGTTGTACCGACATACATCTAATATATACAACACGCTATATATGCCGTAAGTATCCCTGAATGATTAATAATGCACGAAGTAATAAAAAATATTATGGCAGGTCAGTTAATTATATAAATACACATATTTAGCATGCACCAAAACGCCCAAAGTTTATTTAATCTTCCTTGAGTGACAACCTCAGTTCCTTAAGGTACTCGTTAAATTGTCCTCTCTTGCTCTCCCTTTCAATCTCTGACAAAGACGACAATACCAGCACGTCTAGAAACATGCTCTCCAGTTTCATGGTATAATCGGCCAATCTCGCTTGCACTGGGACATCCTTGTCGGCAATCGCTGGATCCGGATCTGTAAGATGAGACAAACCTCGATGTAAACAGCTAGCCAATGTGTATCACATTCCTCTAAGCGGAGATAGTTTCAAACATTCTTGAAATATCATCATCATATTTGTCATATCAACAAGTCAAAGCCACTTTAATTTAAAGAGATTAGACAGAGAACAGAAAGGAATACAAAAAGAGAAGACATGAATATCTTGGGGAGGTCAAAAAGAAACAGAATTATGAGTAGAGTGTATCGATGGCTGGAACAGCTGCAAATATGTGCCTGAATCCAAGCGGTAATGCAAACGCTGGCAACTAACGGCTACAAAGGAATAAGTGGCAAAAACGGCAAATGACAGTCACACGCAGGTGACAGACTTGGTGGATCGTAAACAAGAGATCTTGTAACCAAGAGCGCCACAGAAAGGAGACATGAAATGACAGGCAGGCGATGGATGTATTATTTGGTTGGACTCGGGTAAACCGCAGGATATCGTGTTGTTTTGATGCAATAAGACATAAAAGATGTCATGGCTATATAACATTTCGATAGTAAGATCCTGTTTGCTAGTTTCTGCTCTCGACAGAGCGCTGGAGAGTACATCGGCACTAATTAGCTGTTTACTACAATTTTTGTGGTGAGAAATAATTTCTCCACCTTTTGCTAACAACAACGTACTACGGAATGACTCAGTGTCTGGCTTTGATAGTTGTTTTTCAGTCAGTGTATCTATCTTCATTCGTTTCAACTTCATTTTTAGCTAGCCCAACATTTTTGGCACCTGTCCAACGAGACAGATTTCAGTGTTGCTGTGGCTCAGAGTGTGTTGTTATCAGCCCATATTGGCACAGATAACCAAGTTTGCAAAGGGAGGGCTAGTTCGGTTAAGGTATGTGTAAGGGACAGGAAATAATGTCCTTTTTTCTTGTAAAACACAAATATGACCTTCACCCCTAACTTTATTGTCCAATATAGAATGTACGCAGGAAATAGTACGTGAACTATTGACATTTAAAATAACGCGAAGAAAACATCGGCACAGATGAGCTCCTTGATGACGCTTGGCGCCCTAAAATACAAGCTTCTGTAGCCACTCCTTTGCTTGGCAAAGAGAAGACATTGACCAGTGTTGTTGAGAGGATACCAATGTCTCAATGGTGACAGCCTAAATACACTGAAAAATGGCCAAAATTAACATAACAAAACTTAAATCTGTTAACTTTGGCGGCTACTAAGACAAAAAATAGTGTGACATACTTTTCTATTCAAACATGGTATAAAGATAAATGGCGTGTCAACTAGCGCTATACAGAAGATGAAGTGAAAACACGGATCATGTAGCCCATCCACTGTAGAACAAACCTACAACATGAAGGGTTCAGTTTCGGTTATAATCATCAAAGGATCGCAACATGATGATTGTGAGTGAATAAGGAGCCCGCCTTTGGATTCGCTACGTGTAACCAAAAAAGGTCTGTGCGACAAGATATCGCTAAATATTATCGCTTAACAGGGTATAGAATAAGCGGTTATTCAGTACTGTGCTCATGCATAAACTTGGAGTTATCCTCTATATGCCACTTTCGGCGTTATGTGAATAAAATAAAAACATTCTAGCGTATATCAGTGTTAAAAGGAAAGCGGTTGGTTATAGTAGCCAACAAAGATCAAATTGTAAAAGTCACAGACAACGGCTTTTAATGATATTTTGACATGCATGCAATTATCTATTATCAATAGACCCAACTCAGCTATTGGGTATGGATGGTTATCCTTCACGATTTAGTGTAATTCTCATACAATTGTGAGGGGCACATGATTTGAATCAGATTTCACCGCAGGCCTATGGAATGTAAATGGTCCGAAATTGGCTGAGAATGTACTTCTGGTCTTTCATACTGGCTGCAGTAGGACTTACTAAGTCATAGCAGCATTGAGGAACTTGGCAAGTATTGCAGGCCTTTGTCCGTCAGACAGTAGAACACTCCCAAACGGTGTGTCAGAGTTAATACAATCTTGCCATACATCTGCACAAATCAGTGAGTCAATAGCGATACCAAAAAAATGACCAACCACAAAACTGCATCACCCTTGAGTAATCTGCACCCATCTACCAATCCCACGCCATTCCATGGTTTGCCAGAGACAGGAAGATGATGTTATCATGACATTTCGTCTGCAGATTGCAGTGGAGCAGTATGACTACCGACTAGCTTAGAGAATATCTCGACCAGTAGCACTTGGAACCATGCCAGGACTGACCATGTTATTCTGAAGGAAACAGAGCTGGACATCCTGCTTGTTGAAACTAGGTCAACAAAGTATAATTATACATCATTTATCTGCGTCAATCTTTATATAATTATTACCACCGTTAGGTGCAGTACAAAACTCTACAGACATTCCCAGAAAACTGAGAGTGAGCTTTGTCGGCGGGCTGACCACAAAATCTCAAGACAGTTTGACTTCAACATCGCTCTTTGGTATTGCCCTAGCTACAGGAATCTGGGTGAAGAGGGGCAGCGGCATACCCTCTAGAAATACTAAGGAAATCAGGCATGTCGTCACATGATAGCCTGCTGCTGTCAGCTACAGCTACGTAGCATTTTATGTAAAGTAACCGCACTCTAACCAAACATTCATCAAACCCGTTTTTCTTTTTGTTTCTATTGACAACCTCGGGCTAATCTGTGGCTTCAGTTGTCAAAGATGGTGAGAGTTTGAGAGCATCAGACCATTGATAAGGGAACAAGGAGAAAGATATACCCGAGCAGCCTCTAGCGGTCTTAAAAATGAACTTACACAAAATTTTAGTAGATTTTATCAGAAAGTATCAGTATGTTTCCATCAATTGCGATTGTTCTTTGTTTGAAGTGGCCTCATTGCCACGGTGTTTCAAGATGGAAATCAACAAAACTTGATCGGGGTTAAACCACTCGAATCAAGGGAAAGTGCGAAAAGTCTATAGTTGCAAAGAGGCTGACAGAATAGAGACCCGTAACACTGCAATTTGAATGCCATAGCCGATATCAACTAGTGACGCAATTATGAGACGTTCTGAGCGTCTTAACCGCGCTAAAGTTTAGTCGATTTCAATCTTAAAACATCTCGGTAGTCAGATCACATCTCGGACATCAAAAACAATCGCAAATGCTAATAAGATACCGATACTTTCTGATTAAATCGACTAATATTCTGCTTAAGTTAATCTTCAGTCATCATAGACACAGTTACAAAGGAAATACAGTGCAATGTAGAACATTTCTAAGAAATGGCTGCAGAGAAGAAAAGAGGTTAACCAGTGCAAACTTTTAGAAGAGAATCCTTCTTAAACACTGACAGCTGCACCTTGAAACCGACCATATTCATTTCCACTGCCACCCAACGCCATATCTGTGGTCAGCCAATCTGAATAAGACAACCACACCATAGCCAGCTGGCAGGACAGTCTAAGATACAAAGTATTGTCCGCTTACCTCCATCACTCTCCACGTCTAGTATCTCTTCAGCTCCATCATCCTGCTCTTCTAGCCCTGATTCGGACTGTCCTTCTACCTTTTCTTCTTCCGCTGCTGTAGAAAGGGAAGAATTCTGCCGTTGTGTGGGAGAACGCAAATCAAGAGCTTCGACAGAAGGAGATGACATTTGTTCTTCCTGGGCGTTATCAGCCTTGACATCCGGAACTGTAGGCGTTGGCTTCAAGCAAATGTTTGGCACATAGTTTTTTTCGTACCTGTAATAAATATTCAACTACACAATCTTACATAATAATTATATAATAAATTTATAAAAAATATTATGTTACAATAGTGTAACCGGAGGGTTGTAGATAGAAAGAAATAAAAAAGAACATTCCAAACATTATGCGTCAGCGATATTGCGAAAGACTGCAACTATATGATATATGGTGAATCCTCAATTATTGCAAAAAGCAACAGCTAAGAACCTAACACCAGAGCAGCAAAAGCAACATTGTAATTTTCATTCCATGTTTAGACAAAGATAAGATTTTTAGAATACCACCAAAAGTTACAAATCATCATAACACATTTCAAAGTTTGTAGTTTTCAAATTTTGGCTATTATTTATTGTATACGGTATCCGTTTTGAACAGATACAAAAACTAAAAAGGGACGTAATTTCTGTAGTGAACTCTTTAAAAAGCAACAATTCAGCTGTCTAAACCAGCCATTTGGAACATCCAATTGTCTAGTTCCAGCTTTGGCAAATAGGATGCAAGGAGGAACGTGAAAGATGCTCTAGTTTTCAGAATAGCATTTCCATTTTAAAATTATTTATAAATCTACTAACTGACATACTAAAATTTAAATGGTAGATGAATAAGATTTATAACTGAGAAATGAGCCATCGATAGAACACAAAGATTCGTCGCTGTCACTTGACAATAAATTAGGTGAATCCGAATACGGATCTGACTGACAATGAGCGCTGCAGCGAGTGACTGGCTATTTACTGTTTACACATAGATCGCTAAGATACTCAGATACCCATACTAGGTGTGAGAAGGAGCAGGATAATGTGAAAGGGTGACTTACAGGTCAGCATCACTGTTGCTGACTACAAGGTCAGGATTTTCTATACTGGGACTTGCCATCACATACTGGTACGCTCTCATAGGGGGCCTGTTGCATCTGCAATGTATATGTAAAAACAGATTGAACTAAAGCTACCGCTACCACGACGTTGCGTCAGCCACCCAAACTACACCGTTGAAAATAAAACAAATTACGCAACCAAGTAGAAAAACTCGGTTGGTTGGCAGCTTCTAGGACAAGTGCTTATTGTTAATTTAATAGCAACAAGCCACTAATCACTCATCTCAAGAGCTTACGCATGTACGACCATTCTTAAGCTGGGTCGGGCGTCAAATGCCATTTTGTGAACAAACATCTCATTGGCAGGGTAGAGCTGAAGGATACAGGCGTCACAATGAGTACTAGACGATACGCTTGACAAATTACTGAGATTTTGGAGTGTGCATTAAGAATGTCACATGAATACGTTTAAAATATTGACATAAATGGTCTCCTGACCTCGGCAGCTCACCCTGCAGACCCTGGACTAGTAAAGGAATGCTGCATATAGAGCATAAGATTGACAGGCAGCACGTATTACATAAACAGTGACACCAGCTGTTAGACACTACAGCGACCTCTCTACAGGCTGTCTTGACACTCCGAGGTGACCTTTAACTGACCGCTGGTCGACTAAACAGGATCACTATGGCTAGTCCGATAAGATTGACAATGTTTACCAGAATGCTTCAATAGTCTAAGCATCAAAACAAAGGTCAAATAATCTCGCTCACCAGCAATCCGTTCCATTGTCTACGGATTTCTATGAATGATGAAAATGATGGCGCTCGAAACAACCCTTTGCAAAAGGAAGCCATACAATAATTTAAACTAAATCTAGCGCAATCTTAGGCAGAATTTTTAAAATGAATGCAGTTTTACATGAATCTAGTGCACAGACAATCCTTACTATAATAAGAGCAGTGTCCATCCGAAGTCACGCTAAGGGTGTTAGTGGAGAAAAAATGGAGAGTGTTAGGAAAAAATATTGTTACACACGAAAATCAAACCAGAATAGTCGGATTCAAAGCCAAGTACACTGTACCACTCGCCCACCTTTTCATATCCATGAATAATTGTGCCCATAATTATTACGCATGATGATTTCTCGCGGCCCATGGACTACCAGCGCACTAACGACTGCTAATCTCGGAGAGAGCGTGACAACATGCTCAGCCACAAAAAATTAAGACGGGAGGGATCGGTCAAGTAAAATGACAAGGAATCAGCTATTCACCGCATGGGAACAATATAATAAAACTGTCCGACGCAGCCTACAGACAGCATGTTTTTTGTTAATTGAAGTAGCGGTAAACTAGCTGCAGGTACTTAGGAGTAGCTAACAAGCGTCTTGAGGCTGAAACAGAAATTATTTGCACCAATCGCGAGCAGTAGTTGAGCGCCTGCAACAATACCTTCTATCATCTAGTGACTTATTCTTTTGTTAAAATCTTTCAACATGACCAGAGAGAAGAAACCTGTGATGCACGCGTTCGTTTGCAACTAGAACTTGACGGATTGAGAGACAATGCAACGCCATTTCCGCTAGACTAGCTGCTGGGAGCTATTTGCTAGAACACGAAATCTAACCGCAGATTATATTTATAGAAGCGCTATAACAATGGCGGAGAACATTGGGTTAAAAGCTCATCAGTGGTTACCAAAATCAACTGCCGATAAGAGATAAAAGACGATTTCAGCCTGTGGTCAACCAAAGTGGAAATGGGCGGTAATATATGCTTTACATTTCTCGACTGTGGGAATCAACAAGCTATATCTAGCGCTCAAAAACAAACCGGTTTAAGGATCAAAGAGATTTCCAGGTTGAATTTTCAAAGCAGAAAATGTTTATTCATAAGATCACCGAGGTAGTTTTTCATCATACTGTTGGTCACGTTATGAAGTATGAGGTAAGAACCAAACAGGAAAAGTGTTCCGATGGTATCGTAGTCAACAAGCTGTTGTCATCGTGGTTTGTAATGGTGAAAATTGCCTGGTGAGCAGCCAAAAAATTCCATGTCCATGATGTAAACACTCCATGAACGACAAACAAAATAAGACGAATTTCAACGCATTTTAGCGGTTTCACTTACGCCTGTTTCACTCTTTGGCGTTGATTCTGCTCTAACTATTGACTGTTTCCCTTCTAGCAATTTTAACCATTACTATATGAGTATTACAGAAAGTGTCATTCTACTTGTCACCTAAGGTCTGTGTATTTTTACTATATGTGCTGCATGGCACTGAAGAGGCTCACTCTGCATGAAAATCTGGCTGACTTCAGATAATAATAAAAGATATATTATGCAAAAAACTACCTTATGTCCAATAAAACTAGAACAAATGTGTTATAAATAGTTGCAATATAATAATTCATAACTCAATTTTAGAACAGTTATACACCAGTAGCAAAAATGTATGTATTTATATATTTATTTAGCGAAATAATAAATTATTTTGCACACGGTTCGAATCTGCTTTAGTCAGCATTGGTGAATCGATTGGCACTGGCCGATGAAATAAAATTAAGATCAAATAGCGCATGAATGGTTTGAACACAACCGTTATGGAATTCAAAACAGAATAATCTTTTTGAAAAAACCGAACCAAAGGGTTTCATAAGGTTTGCTAGTTCGAGTAGAAAATTTTTCCATCAGTCTTTAATGTTAAAATAAGAAACACAACAGAATCTCACTAGAGCCACCTTGTTCTAGGATGGCTGGCATCTGTGGTACACATCGTTGTGGCGTGCATCAACTGCGCAATATATATACCACCAATTTCAACAATTACTACAAAGCTCCCCGCGTAGTACGATGACCCTGGTAATTTCGTTCCCAGGTTAAAACCATTGATTAATTCCAGTGTAATTAAATGTAAGCTTTATTTATAGTCGCCCACAAACCCTTGGAACCCCTGGGCCGACGGTTAATACTGTTATAAGTCTTGGAGGACTGTGTCCTTCAGTGCGCCTTTCCATGTTACGATGCAATAATGAACACCAACTCTTAAACTACCAACTAATGAAATTAACTGTTTCTATGTGACGTTAGACAAATTTACAAAGTTACTTCACTCCGCATGCGCAAGATGTAATGGAATTATCTCCCCTTTCCAGTTTAGATGCTTGTAAATGTTGTTATACATTTGGCTGCGAAGGGGTATTACCTGTTAAGGGGTATTAACCTGTTACGAAAAACTGATTGTTTGGTTTTCAATATGTAATCCTGACTTACTACAGACACAAATAGTGCTACGAGAACAGCACGGTCAATACCCTTTGTATATTGACAAGCATTTCAGCTCAATTATGTAAGAGTATGCCTTAGTTGGATAGAAAGATGACACTAATGCCACAAGCCATATTTCCTGTTATGAGCGAAAATTGAAACCTAAATAGTTTGAATATGATGAACTTTGAAAGACTGCCATTTATTTCCTCTAGACCCGACTGGCCCAAATGGAATGAGGAAAATCAGTCTGGCTATGCATCCTTGAAAAACACTCAGTGACACGTTATCACCCCACTAGTTTATACAATACCCAGTCATACCAGACGACCCAATCAATCAACAACTGCCATCGGAGCAGGGAAGAATGTCTAGTTACTAGCTGGATCATCCCATTTACGAAATTCTAACCGTAACCACAGCCTAGCAGCAATTGAAGGCAAAAAGTGGGCAAAAATGTGTTGAGTATGGGGACTTGAAGAGTTATAATATAACCTTGCTTGTAGAGTACACGCGCAAGGGCAGTGAAGGAATTAGGCATTCACTATGTTTCCATACAGCTATACTGTAGTCACACCAGGGTGCCACAGTGCTGTGGCACAAGCAGATCATGTTTCTATAGGGCGTTATATGAGAGCGATAGTTGCGTGACGTGACGTATATGAAGCAAAAGGAAAGCATGACATGCACGCACAAAAGTGCAACGCCGCTAGTCGTTAAGGCCATTTCCATGGCACAGAGATTTTGCCTCAGGGTTCCCTTGCTAACAGCGACATTGAATAGAACGAGAGCGAAAACGACTGTTTCCATGATGGCATTGCAGCGCCCCCATTCATGGTGGTGCGTCACTACGCTATTGCTGTACCAAAAACTTATTAATTGGATCATTTAGATTAAAGCCAAGTCATTTTCATTTCTCTGGATTTTATGTGAAGCGAGAAAATTATTCACTTCTCCATTATTCACATATAGTCAATTTCTGTCTATTATTCCATATCAACAGCAGGGGTAAAGCTAAGAGTCAACCAGCCACCAGGGCATTTTAAGTGGTGCTACTAAAACCGCACATTTGCATTAAAAACCGCAAAAAGCTGCGTTATCCCATTTTACAGCCTCACTAGTCAAATATTATATATGACCATTTTGCAGTTAACCACAGCTTGTGCAGACGAGGAGCCTAGTTATATTTCTAACCACTGGCAAAGCTAAATAGCGGCAAGGAAGGCGTTACATCAATCAGGCAAAACCTATTTGGAGTCTAGTTCCAGCAAATTTGCTATTTTAACAGTTTGCCTGCCAATTGCCCATCAATTGCAAAAACCTACATTTAATTTGTACATGATCAATCGATTCTTGCACTGGCTGACCCTTAGAGCTGAGTTTGAAATTTGCAGAGTAAATGATGAAACAATACGAAACCACCTCTCTAAGAATTGCCTGAGCGGAGCACTGCCAAGGTCACTCACGATAAAGCCAATCTATAAGCAGCCACTTACATTGTATTATGGCCAGACAAAATTATTCACTATTAACAAAAGTGTTACGGAAAAGCCATTGTGTTTCCATGTTCGAATGGGGTCGAAGTTCCTTCTACCCTAATCACAAAAATGATAAAATCCAAACTCGATTGATGCTATTTAGCTTCACTAAATTTGTGCAAATGCATTCGCTGTGAGAGTTTTGTTTTAAGAGATACATCGCGAACCTTGGAAAGATCAACTCCGAATTATTGAAATGGTAGGGTACGAATTCGTCGGCAGTGGGCAACTCTGAACCCATTAGTTATAGTTGCAAGCAGATATATTAAATAGCAAACTATGGAATTTTCTATCTTTTACGCAAAAGGCTCTAGTATGAAGTCCAAATATCACCTTGAAAACAACTCGGTCAAAAGAAAATGTTGAATGCTAAGGCTAGTAAAAACGCTGTCGGTCTACTTTTAGCTGTAGCAACAATAAACCTTTCTACTCTTCTGTTCCATGAATACAGTTGTAATTGGCAACACTCCATGCATGTCCTTAAAAATAAAAAATCATTCCAAAACTTGTGCCAAACTGCAAATACTACATTTGCTAACCAACATACGTCTGAAAGCTTATGAATAGAAACAGAAAAACAAACAACACTCTATTGCTCCGGAACTTCCAGTATCAAAGCAACCGGAATGACGTGTGGCTTACCTTCTCTTTGGATTTGGAGAGTGACTGGCTGAGCTGACCACAGCATTATAGGAGAACAGCTGCCTTGTGTCGGTACTGCCTCCATCTTGTCCTTCTTCCGGCTGCAACCAAAGTTCAAACCAAAAGTCACTACAAACCCGAGCCATGAACATCATTATGGTTGAGGCACTCAGAAGATGATTCCGTTTAACCAACTTGGTGAGATAAAATTTTAATTTATCGTAGAAATCTTATCTAAAGGGTCTAGCTATCAAACAAGTCGAGTCAAATTTAAAGTTTATGTTATGTTACGTCACGTCACAAAAGTCTAGTGTACCGAATGCGTTACTGTCAAGTCTCTCTTAGACCACCATTAGCTACTACATATGTCTCGAAGATAAAAACATACAGTAGATTACAAAGTAATGTTACATTTTATTGCAGATAACAACTAAATAAGTAGTTGTTACTTTGTGTTAGCGTAGGTACTAACTTACAATGGCTCCACCGTTATATCCTGTTTTATGTGTTTTTCTCATAATATGGTAACAAACTAATTTGTATTTAGTTATTTTATATAGAAAATGGTGTATCAAGAGACAAGTAAATTGACATACGAGCCTAGTCCCAAAATGCATTAAGCTCGTATGTCGACGTATGCTTGAATCTTTTTACAACTGTGTGAGTACAGAGCTAATCTTCTGTCATGTCATGTAGTGTCTTTCACTCATTTCCATCACAATGAAAACTTTCCCTCTGTCTACGCAATAATGTATTCTCCTGTCTGGCTAAATATTGCTCAAGTTGACCTTATAACATAAACTAGAGGAAAACAAGCCACAACCATAAATTCTAGCTATAATGCAATGCCTTGGTGACAGGCCTCGGCTCAATCTTTCAGACAGATCGCGCAGGCTACCATAACAACACACAAAAAACCAGGCAAAAAATGGAATTTCGACAACACTGGCAAAGAAAACAACAATGGACCTTTGACAGTGTGCCGAGACTGACGAAGGGCAAAGTTCGAGAAATTTATGTGCGCAGTCTCTCAGATTGTGACATGTCCACTACCCACATGATTATAGTACACATACATATATGTTCACCGGATGATCAAAGCTGAACACGACTTATTTGCATAAGGGCCTACCTCATAGACGTTCCGATAGCACATGGCTGGAGTGTCGATATAGCCCGACAACCAAATAGACAAGCGCACAACCAAACGGATTGTTTTATGTTAATGGAATCAACATGGGTGTTTTTAATCAAAAGGAAATCATGAGAAATGCGGTTATATTTCTGTTAATATCTGGAAATCAGATTCTAAAATTAATCATCAATTATCAATTGCGACTTCAAACAGCAATCTTTAGCCACCAATACTTCTACACACTTCCGTTTTGACATTTACAGCGAATTGTGCATGGGTTCGTGACCGAAATGATCAGACCAACACAAGTTAAAATTAGGTTAGAAGACATCAACGTCTACAAAAAATTCCAATGAATAATTAAACATAGGGCTCCACCCTGAATAGAAAATGTACAAAATATTTTAAACACGCATAGAAGTTAGGTTGTGTCAAAACTGAAGGAAAAAGATGAATGAGTTGTTTTTATCGACGTGCAAAACCCCTAGGCCCCAGTCAACTACTATACAGCAAAAACTGAAAACCCGAATTCAACTGATTCTGGAATTTGCTTCATTTGTTAAACCAATCATGGAGTGTTGGATAAAAGACTCCCTTAAGAATACACGACAAATGCATTTAAGTTTTTCTCACAGTCTCTTCACTTGTGATAACAACATCAGGATGACAGTGCTTGTGTGATTGAACTGCCCAAAAGCAAATGGACAGCAGGCCCTACTGTGCTTGTGCATAACGCAATGCTAACTAACTAATCATGGCTGGTAAAATTCAACTACAGAGCCAGGATTTTATGAAAAGTGCTGTCTGTCCTAATTGACACAGAATGCTGCACACAGTTGGAGATAATCCTTTACCTAAAGAACTATTTTTCCCAACAGTAAACCAGGATCTTTAGACCTAATTCGTAATCAACTGAAATAAACCTTTGCTAAAAGCAACACTTGGGGCCGGACCAACACAAAGGATTTGTGAACAAACCCAAAGTACGACGAATCCCGTGACGTGAGTTGAACAGACACTGACAATATGTGCGACGGTGGGCGCGACAATGATTCTAGTCAATCAATGCTTAGCAATTACGACTAACACAATAGATGCATTGAGTTAGCACTCAACGGCTCGGAAGGACAGAATAGTCTCATGGGTCACGGAGTCTAGTCCTAAAAGAATTTAGTCACAACGTGTAGCCAATGCCTAAATACTGTTGACAGATTTAACACAGTTTATGCATTGTATTAGCACTATTGCTTATGACCGCTACCATACATGAATCAGCTACGATAAGACAAATCTTTCAAGGAAATGGCAGAAAACCAAAATGTGGGATGAATTTGAATAGAAGTGAGATACAAAACAACAGACGGGTGAACAAGACCAGACAAGTTGATACCCGTATCACTGAAGAGGATAGATAATATTTCATGTGGCTTATGATTTCACAGTAACATATGGCATAGATGGGAGATTGCAGGAACGGCTTAAGAATAAGGTATTGCAATAGACGGTCATTTAGTGTACATTTGTGAACCATCTATCAAATTTCAATGACAGCTTAGAAAGAACGGAAAATAACTGCAGGGCTGATTGATGAGCATGTCTCTCCACAGCAGCCAGTCTATCTGGCCACATCATACTGGTAATTGAGATCACGTTCTAAGGCAATTGGGCATCATCATATGCTGTTTGCTATGATGAGAAATGGTAATGAAATTTGGTAAGACAAACACAGCTAGGTTGACATGAACCGAATGAAGGTTCACGTTTAGATTCATGGGAGAAAAGGATATTTATGATGAATGTTGACATGCTGGAAAGGTGGAGAACTGTAGAATTGATTAATGTTGCGTCTAAATATTTAGGCGAAATAATATATCGACTAAAATATAAAGATTAACAATAACTAGAATTACATTATGCTTCCCGTGGTAGTACACAGTTGATAGCTCCTTCGGCAAGTGTGAACGATACCTCGAAGATTAAGTATCATGTCTGCTTAGCTTATAGCAAGCAGAGGCTGTGCGTGTTTTAAAGAGTATTGTACAAACAAGGCTCTGTGATCTTGACTGGACACGTCAGGGTTCAGTGACAATGTAACCTCCGCAACTGGAGACATGCCCAGCTGCAGGGAGCAATTTAAGGTTGAACACCATTCCTGCCACCACCAGTGACCTTTTTTTGGGAATTTAACTCTGACCTATCGTTTGCAGGTCAGGCATTCTAGACCATGACTGCTTCTTAAGTGCACATCAGCTTGTAACATGAATACTCACAAAATCTACACCATGACGCAGCTAATAACATTTTTCATTTAGCGGCCATGTTTGCCAAGTCACGAAACTGTTGCTTAAACATTCATAGCTGTGGTCATTTTTAGCACAGCTGTTACCTTAAAATAGTCGCCTGGCATAAGCTTGGATCACTAACACCTTTGGCATCTAACTAGCCGGAACTTGAGTCATTTGGTAATGTTTTGCATCTTTGACAAATCTCTGACAGAGAAGCGCCTAATTTAAAGTCAATCATGCTATGTCAAAATAAATTATTGTGGTGTTAACAAATGATTTGAATTTCACCATCTACATTTAAAAATTCTCTAAAACTTACGAATTAAACTAAATGTTTTGATTCAAAACCATTGGTTTTCAGTTTGGCAGCAGTCCAAGTGATTCCCGGGTGCAGTTGTACTGCAAGACATTTAATAACCTGTACTGCTATTATTCCGCTATCTAACACTCCTTTCTGAATAGAATCAGCAGACCGTTTGAACTTATATACTCTCATAGGCCTACATATCAGCTAAACAATGCAGACTGAACTTTTACTGACCCTAGTAAGAATAACAGGCAGACGATCAAACCGAATGATTGGAATGAGCATTTCAATATGGCTTCCACTATGAATTGAGCTTTGTAACACTTTCATGTTGAGTTTGGGAGTTTTATACAGAAACTTTTTTATTTCTGATATTCAACTTTAAAAAAAATCATTTGCCAATGCATTGATCTTATAAATAAAAAACTAATTACTAAAAAAAACCATTACTAACTAAAAAAACCAACATTATTGCCAGCTTCGGCAATGCCGAAGCTGGCATGTTGGTTTATTTTTATGCCGAATCGGCATAAAAATGAAAGTTGATTAGGATACAATCTGTATCATGCGAAACGAAATGGCTCACCTTCCTTTTCCGGGAGTTATTTTTATATTTCTCCAGAATTTCTTTATAAGCCGTACTCAAAGTCTGTACGTCCTCATCTTCCAACTCATCCTCAGAAAGAAGTAGGTAGTTTCGCCAGTTTCGACGATTAAAGCCCCAGTGGCAGATATTATTTTCCTGATTGTAATGACTATGAGTAACAAACCTTTCAGGACTGAAGAGTTTTTCACAGTCGGCGCAAGAGATACATTGAGCACTGTCATGCGTGTACGAATCGGTGTAGAAAAAGCCATGGCCTTCTCCGAAGCATTCGTGATAAACAGGAACGCATGTTGGGCTGAATTGAGGAACTTTGCGTTGATCTGGGTCCACTCTTTCGGAAGGTTTGCTATGTAGCAAAGAAGTGCAAAGGCGCTCTGCGTCTGTTTTGCGGATAAGTCCAGCTTGTGGAACTTCTGCAGAAAGAATTCGTTCTTGTTTCAGCATCTTCAACTGATGGGCTGTACACCGGGAACAATGTATAAGCAATGCATCAAAAGCTGCATCGATAACACTCAACTCAATGTCTTTAAGTACCGAATGCAAAATCGGCGGCACACATAAACGCTCTTCTCCACCTACCAAGAATCCTGCAATTTTGTAATTCTCCAATTCACAAAATATTAATTCACTTGAATCTGTGTCTGGCTGAAGCATTAGCGGCGGTACAACAGGAAACCCAAATAGAGGCCTTTTATAGTTGAATGGCATTGAGATATTGGACGATATTTTGTCCGTCGGTGATAGCAACGTCTTGCTCATCTGATCACCAAGCAGAGTGGGAAACCTATGTCCATTCGTAGGAGGCTTTGTTCCACCATTTCGCCATACACTAGCTGGTCCAGCTAAAGAATTCATCGCCAACTGCTGATGAATCGCAAACAACTCTTCAAGTTTTTGTGTGCTTGTGTCATCCATTCTGAGCTTTCTGGCAGCAAGACGCATTGGATCGACTGAACGCACTGACTAACCGTAGTAAATTGTGACTACTAATGTTCCGCAAGAATACCAGACATGCAATCATTGGTGATCCATAGCCTGGTATCCGATTATCATGAATGGGCAAAAAATCGTCATTGTACTGATCGCAACAAAAGCGAGTGTTTGGCTGCAGTAACCAGTTGAGCGGTTAATGTAACGGTCTACATAACTTTCGTCGCGATCCAATCGGTGTTGTCTACAAGATAGCCAATCATAGCCTAGACTGTCTAGCAGTTTATTAGAGGTGTGAATTTCTAAGACACATTAAGAAGACAACTTTTTATAGTGGCAATCAAAACTCCAGCGCGAACGTCAGAGACCAGTCTTTGATGTGAGGAAACAACTCGAGATTTTGCAATATCGTTTACAGATAGCTGCCATTTGCAAAACATTACTTCTAATGTAACAGAGCATCAGTAGTTACACCATAACCAGTAGTCATCAGAATGTTTGACCAATGATATACAGCCCTCCATGGGGTCTGTATATCATTGGTTTGACCCTGGAACTATGCGAATCAAACTATTTGTAGTGATTTTTGCTAAGCGTTTTTAATTTTATTTGGACAATAGCAAATTTGATATAAAATTCGATTATAAAAGCAAAATGATTTAGAATTTGACAAACAAATCAAATTATTAAGGAATATGCTTTTAAGTTCCTTCAATAATACATAATTTATCTATTTTGAGGTTGATCAATATATTGTTGTCTCTGTTGTTGTAAAATTACCGCTAAAGACGATTCCGTCAGGTAGTTTGTACATAACAATAAGGCACAATGTAGATTTGAATGCCAAGTTCTTAGAATGATACTTTTGGCAGCAGAAAAATAGCTACAAAATCGTTGTTGAAAACTAGAAAATGGTAACTATTGGAAAGTTTTTTCTGGATTTAACCATTTTCTGTTCCTAACTCTAATGAAATTTAATATATTTTTTTAATTTTACTTTTGTATCTAGTATGACAGGTAGGATAAGAATATACACTCATCATACAAGAATGACTTGTGCATTATTAGAGTAGGAATAAAAAGAGAAGAACTGAGACCAAGTGCTATCTGGTTTGATGGCTGATGCCGTCTGGTTTGATGCCGGTTTCAAATCTTACATTATTCTACGCTCAAATATTTCCAAAGCAACTTTAGGAGTAGAACATCCTTAGGAATAGAACTGTGCACATCAAGTTGATGATTTTATATACTGTTTGACATGTACAGATGATTTAAATTTAGTCAAAGCAGACTTTGATTGATTTCTTTTAATTTAATATATCAAGCGATTTGTGCATAGTTCTGTAACGTACATTATTTAACCTAAAGGTGAGACTTCAGTTAAAAGTATTGTAACTACATACGCTGAATCCCTCAAAAAATGCAAGTTGATATGAGCTAAACAATTCAAGAATTTCTACTGCACATCTTTGGAGCAATTTGACACTAACTCACAAATCGTGTCATCAATACTTAGATAATTTAGTAACCAGTACTTGGAGATGTTGTAAGTTATATCACATGTACTTGAGTATACACTTCAAATATACGCAGTTTGTGTTACGACAGTGTCGACTGGCGACCATTTGATCAAAACCAATCGTAACGATCGTTTACGATTTTACTTTTACACTGGTAAATCGGATAGCGAGTTTACTTAAATAGTTAAACAACTGCACCTAAGAGCTTGTATATATAAAGTGAGTAGCAGAAAGAAGGTTCCATTCAGAATTTCTAATGTATCTATAAAAACCATTATCATTTATTTGAAAAAGATTTTCCTGAAACCATCAACAAGAATATTATGGATATTATATATAATTATATACATGTATATATAAAATGCACTAGGAACTGTAAACTTTCAGTTCTTAATATTTCTTAATATATATAGATCTATATACACATTTCTCAATGTTGGTGTGTCGTTCCAGCTATAGTTATTAAAACCTTGGAATAAAGAATCCATTAAGCAGAAGATTTGACCTCTGAACCTCGCGTTTACCAATCAGACACCTTACTAACTAAGCCACAGAGCTTAATAGATCACTAGGTGATATATGTCGCTATATGAGAGCAGATAGGCTACCGTTTTCGGTCCCGACGGAAGGGTATGGCGTAACGTCAGAGGGGTAGCTCTTATTAGTAAGCTTACTCAAATTATCCATTGGCAATGTGCCAGGCTAATATCAAGTGGCAGGCAACTCTCATTACCTTTTATTGTTTATAAGCTGGTTTTTAATATCCGGGCAACGCTGGGTAGCACAGCTAGTATATATACATGCATATGCACATATTATTGTATTATTATTATCAAATCTTATTATATATAATCATATATATTGCGTACATTGAAATCATTAAAATAGAATGAAATTCATCATTCCTAAAAATAAATGCAAATAAATATAGTAAAAAAAAGTGGTGCAAACCCATTTTTCCTCTATTTATTGGTATTTTATTAATTAGTCCAAGATTAACCAAAATGCTGAGTTAACCATCAGTTCAAGGATTAAATTGATGGTCACCAGAAATTCCATGAAGCTAAACGAAGATATTGCATGAGCTCTCAGGTACCAAAGCTTCCAATAAACTAAAATCGATGTTTCACATTAAAATTCATCATATAATATACAGTAATAACAGTATAATTATATAAATATATCTATATTACCACATCCAACTTTGTCATTGCATGTCTGTCTGTTAGTCCTGTATAAATGGTACCTATACGTTTCCACATTTTAATCCGATTTCATCTAAACTTCACACACATATGTTCTGTGCCTTCTGTCATGTTGTTACAGGTTTTCATGGGTTTCAAAACTTCATGTTTCATGTTATATGGGCTTCAAAACTTTACCTGGTTCCTGAGAATTATCATCTTAAACACCGACCTGAGAGCTATCTGATGGAAAAAGAAAGAAATCGGGGATAGCCGAGCTTTCTGCTAGTACTAAGATACAAATAAACTTATATATACACAACTACAAATGTTGTTTCAAAAAAATTAGTTTTAAAAAAAAGCTTTAAACTCTGCGAGTTGAGTAGTTTAAAACTAGACAATTTTTGAATAAAATGTTTCGCGACAACAGCAATGTTGTTTTGCTCTCGTTCGGTTGTGCACAACTATATATCAGTAAATATATAAGCACATTGATATATATGTTAATATATGCATTTATATACATGTATATAAATATATAAACATATAATATATACATTGTATATATATACATTTTTTATGAAAATAAATTTTACATCTTCACATAGTTATATGGACATGTACTTTTATATTTTTTTATATATTTATATACCTGCTAGCCAATGCCCACCATTTCACAGGTAATAGACTAATTACCTAATGAATTTGATTAACTTACCTAAAGCTAGACTTTTACTAAAATCTTTACTAAAGAAATACTCAATCTGAAATACCCGATAAGGTCAACAGTGCTAGTTACTAACCCCCAGCAAGCGCTTTAAGTGGAGTATCTTAACCGATGTAATGATTATTTGCCAAATAAATCTATTGTGTTCTACGTAGCTTAGTGAATAAGTTTCTTGCCTCTAAATCTGGAGGTCCTGAGACCAAATCCAGTGCTAGGAGGATTTTACATTGCTAGATTTTAATTGCTATAACTGGACACAGGGTTTAACAAAAAGACAAACACTGAGATTTATGATGCCTTAGCTGAGTGCCTGGGCGTTGCCCGGGTAATAAAAGTTCTTGTGCAAAAAGTTTATTTTAAATTTAACATATAACAACCGTTACCATTTTAACTTTCAAACTTCATATCATAAAAAAAGTTTTTTGTGCAGTTTAAATAAATTAAGAGAAAAAATAAAACAACTGTTAAGGTTTTCAAACTGTGTCAAACAACTGTAACTTTCAAACTTCATACCATGAGCAAAATGTTTTGTGCAGATTAAATAAATTAAGAAACAAAATAAAACAACTATAAAGGGTTTAAATGTAAATGTGAAATAATTAGTAAGTAATAGCTAAGTTAAGTCTGTTTTGCTATGATTACAATAAAAGATGATTTGGTAATGATACAATTAATACGAACTGAGAAAACCAAATGAAAATCCTGAATATGTTGAATTAATAATAACAATGCGTGCATAGAAGTGTGTGTGTATAAAATAGGTTACTGTTCCAGCAAAAGCTATCTATCAAAACTTTGAATACAACGAAACTGGTACCTCTCGATATTGGTACAAACGTAAATCAGACAGTCTTTGTCTGATACTTTGTCTGACCGAACGAAGAGAGAATGTATAGGCTATTCCTACTCGAAATAATACAGTTGTTCACATGATAAATATTGGCCTTTGCCGATTTAGAACTCAAACCCTACGAAAAACTGGCCTAAAAATAGAAGTGTAACCCACACCTGAAATTGAAATGGCACATTTAAAAATTATAGATTTAAAAACTAAGTAATGGTAGCAAACAGTTAGTTTTTCAACAATTTCAAAAATAAAAAAGCAAAAGGTAATATTAGTTAATAATCAAAAGTGCACATATACACTATATAACAAGTGCAACACATTTATATGGTGTGTGTAGCTCAATAGTTAAGCCCGTGGAATGAAATATTGCGGCTGCAATCACCGTGAGTTCAAATACAGCAAACAGTGAACTTTTAATCCAAGATTTTAATAGCTATTACCAGACACAAACAAACTTCGAGATTTATATATATACTAGTATATGTATATACTATACTAGATTCTAGCTTATAAACAATGAGAGGTAATGAGAGTTGCCTGCCACTTGCTATTAGCCTGGCACAATGCCAATGGATAAATTGAGTAAGCTTACTAATAAGAGCTGCCACTTCTCATGAGGTTTTGCATTGTGACGGAAAGTAGTAGCGTATTTGCTCCCATATATTGACATATATCGCCTAATGAATCCATCAAGCTGTGTGGCTGAGTTTGTAAGACTTTGGACTGGTGAATGGGAGAGCCCGAGATCAAATATTCTGCGATATGGATTTTCTATTCCAAGATTTTAATAGCTATAGCTGGACACACACACAACGATGACATTGTCACATGATTAACTTTGAGAATACATTGAAACTCGGATAACTCAAACTTCATGGGACCCAGTGAAAGTGTTCGAGTTGTCAGAGCACTGTCACAAGTGCATGTATTTATCAGTAGATACATGTACATACACAAACTATATATAAATCGAAAGCATAGATTGCTTGTTGCAAGTTAAAGGGCCTTTCATGTGAAGTTTTAAAAATTTTTATCGGAAAGTATATATATGTTTCTATCACTTGAGATTTGTTTGTTATTTTAGGTGATGTGACTGCCAGGACTTAGGTTAAAATTGGCAAAACTTGATCGCGGCTAAAACGCTTAGAAAAAAGACATCTTTTTCTCCTGCGCGTTTTAATCAAGATCAATTTTGTCGATTTTACTTTAAGTTTATCCGAAGTTACCTTGCTTTACCTTGCTTTCGAAGGGCCCTCACTATCGCAAAACGCATGTTTGGTAAAATTTGATTTTTTGCAAACCTTTAGAAAAGTCGTTAATGAAAATATTTTGCTGATGATGGTAATAACGACACCCAAGAACTACTAAAAGTTGATGTTTATCTCTATGGCTTGGAATAAAGTAATATTCTAAAGTGATAACAACCGTCTCGGTAGCCGTTGGGCAAAATTTTTTTCAAGTTATTAATGTTAAGTTCGAGTTACCTAAAGCAATTTATCATTGCGTGGGAACAGATCAAACAAATCCGTTTGAGTTAACCATGTGTTCGAGCTATCCGAGGGTGAGTTATCCGAGTTTGACTGTACATATATAGAGAGAAGATAGATACATGTAGATGTACTAGCAAATGCCTGGCGTTCCACGGGTAACAAAATACTAACTACCTCATAAATTTGAGTAACTTACCTAGAAAGGTAGGTCTTTACTAAAACAATACCTGCGCTTTGGGCCTGCTTAACCATTACTACACGTAATGGTTAACAGTGTTAGTTATTAGCCCCAAACAAGCGCTTTAAGCATGAGTATCTCTTAACCAATATAATGACTCATTGCCCAATGAATCTATTGTATTCCAGTTCGCCATCTCTAGATCTGGAAGTGCTGTGATGAATTCCAGCACCGCGCATATTTTCCATTGCTAAATTTTAGTTGCTATAGCTGGACACAGGGTTTAACAAAAAGACAAACACATATTTATATATATAGATATCAGTATTGATAGTTTCAGCTAATATGTTCTGTGAACACAGCGTAATCTTGCCCTATATAGAGCCGAATCGTTATCTGCCACTTTCACTTGTCTTCTCTCAAGGCTTTACATACGCTACTTCCTCAACACTCCTGACTTCAATGTAAGCTCACTTCCAGTATCTTTTATGTTCTGCCAATTCACAATCGGATTTTTATTTTTTTAAACAGGGGCTAGAGACAAAAGAAAATTTTTGTTAGTTATTGAGATGCTTCATTCAGCATATTTTAGATCCTGACTGATCCAGGTTAGTTCAACCTTTGCCCTAATCACCTTTTTAATCCTCCTTTCCCTTGATACTTCTTTGCACCAGCTTATCTTCACTGTCAGCAAATCTCTCAGCAACGCTTTCCCGGCTCTTATCTCAATGTTTACCTCACCACCTAGTTCCGTTTCACATTCACTAACTAAAGCAATAGGTATTACTTCTCTACAAACTTAGCTAGTTTGCTTGAGGCCATTATATCGCATAATCAGGTGTTACTAGGAGCACTACGGGTATGCAAACAAGCAAACTGTTGCGTGCACAAAAATAAAATGACTTCAGTGATAGTTGCTGAAACAATATTGTATTAGATGTATGGTTTATTAGATGGTATAGTATGTAATACAATTAGAGCAAGACTAAAAATGAGAAACATTTATCGCTGAGTTATGTAACTACTACCTCTTAATAAAGAAGTTAAGTGTTTACTGCCACTAATTTTCAAAACCATTCATCAATAATTTATCGTAAAACCTCTATTTGAATGCCATGGTGTTCTATTTTGTAACCCTTCTCCGACGGTGGTAGTCAAATAGAGGCTGGCGTTCTATTTTCTAAATAGAGCGCCAGATTTTTGGGAAGCTTTTAACCCTTTTACCGGCGAAGCAAATGTAGCCTATATTTTGCAGTCTCCTTCGGGTGGAGCGACATTAACCTTTTTGTATGCAATAAAAATCTACTAACTTACCTCCAACTTGTCAAAGATCTCTAAATAAATATGCATTGGGAAGCTGAAAAATATTTTTATCAGTTGATATATATTTCTTTCAATTAACCTGCGATGATAATATAGCCTATGCCCGCTTTGCAATTTGTTGGCAATTTCATCTCGTTTTATTCTAAATTTGAAGGCATATTTTCATGTTATAACTACATATATTTAACAACGTTGCATAAAAGTTTATGACACTCATTGATATTTTTGCTACAGATCTAAACTTTTTTCTTTATTTTACTTGCCGTAAGGTGATAATTGTTGGTGTCTATTAATTATATTATGTTTGATGTTTCATTTGTATTATGAATGCAAATTTCTTAATCCATGTGAGCAAAATAGATGATAAAAATATTTGAATATATAGCATGTCGATATTCTTTGCTTTCTGGTATGATCCTTTTTGTGAAGTTCACTCAAGGGAGCCAAATACAATCAAATGAATCTCCCTAAAAATAGTAAATTTTTTTTATTTTTTCCTTTATGAACTCCATATTGATGTCATCGTTTAATTTAATAAAACTTATCTTTCTTTTTGACACATAAGTTCTAAGCGATGAGTATGTTTTTAGCAAAGTGCAATATCTGATGAAGGGTGAATGTTTCTAGCAAGCAGACCAGCTGTTTAAAAGACCCTTCTAGTTGACTAATTTTTTGTTGCTGTATACAGTGCACCCTCGAGATACAATTACCGTGATATACGATTTTTTCACGTTACGAAGTCAAACAATGTGATATCTTCACCTCGCTATACGAATTTTATTTCACCATTCGATTTTGAGAAAAGTTTCGCCAGAGTTAAAATTTGGTGGTCAGTGCGCTCATAACGCACGTCGAAATAAAAAAAACACCGAAATATAGTTTGCCGAAAACATTTTCAGAACGTTTAGAAGAGACACGATGATCGACTTCTCTCATGTCAGCATTCCGCGTGGAAAATTTCGTGTAAAATACACAAGCGAGAGCAAATATTCATTTGTAGCGTTATTATGTCTTTTACTATAAACTTTTAAGTCAGCATACGTATATAACTACAAGTATCTACATTTAATTCGTTAGCTATGGATTTTGAGACCGATACAAATGTTACAAAACGAAGGAAAAATGATTTCTATGTCAACAAAGTTGGATGTCGTAAATAAGAAGGCACCCGTATTATCAACATTGTCAAGGAATATGACCGCAACCAATCAGCATTTGCAATTATTATTAAAACAAAAACTCCATTAAAGCAAGCACAAGAAAGAGCTTCCGCCTGAAAATTTGAAGGAGCTAGGTCATGCACGCGATCAGCATTCAAAAGGAGCAACCATTTAGTAAAGGCGAGGAAGTAGAAGATACAGAAAACCCCACATTGGCAGAAATATTTCAAGTGTTTAATTCACTGATGTGGACTGGTACATTAAAACAATGCATGTATAATATACATGTATATATTATTTATCTCTTGTGTGGCACTTTTTTCATATTTTATTCATTTTATTTGTTTCCTTTTGATTTTATGTTTTATTTTCTTGTTTAACCATGTCTTTGCAGGTGGGCTTGTTATCTCCTACGTGAATACAATTCATCGTATGTATGTAACTCATACCTATAACTAGCTACTCAAGATAGTTGACGCATTTACATTACTTTCTGAAACTTGTTCAAGCCCTTTCCTCTAGGGTATAAATACGCACAAACTTTGTACGTATGGTTACATTGATTCTTGTGCACATTTCCTACAAGAAAAACTACTGTAGCACCTTCTCTGGATTCTTCTACAAGCTTTAGCTAGCTAGCAGTTTTCTGCATTGCACCAGCATTTTTTCTTTTAAACCAGAATAAAAATTGGACAGGACTAGACAACCTTCTTTAGCCTGCTAAAAAATCCATTTTATTACGTATTAAATTAATCTTCAAGCGTACAGCAACATAATTAGCATTGATACGTTTTTGCCTCCTCTCTGCTTTATTTGCTACAATATACCAGCTAAAGTCACGTTACTCCAAAGGTATGTACGTCCTGTATAGTAAATAAAATTTCATTTTTCTTTTTGGTGGCCATTAAATGGTCAGGTGTGTGAGAGGCCGCTTTCGATAACTGCGTCGCTCGGCCTTTCTTATTGAATTCTGATTGAAAAAGGTTTCAATCAGACACGCTAAATTTTATAATGAAAGTAAAGACAGAAACTTATGAAGGATAAAATTTCGTGATAACAGTTGAAATTCATTAAAATAGTTCAAAATACATACTAAAACTTGGTTTTAAGGGTGAGTTTGGCAAGCTAAACTTATTTGAAGTGAATTCAACATTTATGTTATGCGTACCTTTTGAAGGTAAGACCTTGTTACCGTACGATCTGCATTTGGTACACAGATTACAATTTTACAGTATTGCAGATTATAATCACTAGGTGCACTTAATACAATGCAGCTACTGTAGGTAACTATAGTTACTAAAGTTAACATACTATTTTGTTACTAATTTTCATTATGTACAACATTTTTATAAAATTTTGGACGATTTTTACCTTCTTTTTTTCATTGTATAATTACAATGGTTTCTATACCCGGACATACGATTTTTTCGCCATACGATGCCAGCCTTGGAACGGATTAACATCGTATCTCGAAATTTACCCGTACTAACACGAAATTTTCCACGCGGAATGCTGACGTGAGAGAAGTCGATCATCGTGTCTTTTCTAAACGTTCTGAAAATGTTTTTGGCAAACTAGGTATGTTTCGGTGTCTTTTTTATTTCGACGTGCGTTATGAGCGCACTGACCGTCAAATTTTAACTCAGGCGAAACTTTTCTCAAAATCGTATGGTGAAATAAAATTCGTATAGCGAGGTGAAGATATCACAATGTTCGACTTCGTAAGGTGAAAAAATCATATATCAGGGTAATCGTATCTCGAGGGTGCACTGTATTTTATTTTATCCAGTTTTAGGTTACACTGTAATTGTGAGAACAAATAGGCAGTTGGACTACCCATAGTTAGAAGTTTGCCAGGAAAGCTATACACAGAGTAGCTGACGATCTGTGGAACGATATGGAGAAATATACATTGGCTACTTATTCCCCCATTTGTGTACTACAGCTTGGTCAGCTCATATTACTATCCTGTGGCGGATGAGGACTCATTTAAAAACGTGACTAAAAGAGAAACTTTGTTGCAGACTAGATACAACAGTGAATGATAGACACTTTATTTTTGATTTCCACATATTGTTGTCTGTTTATTAAAGAATGGATATTCACTAGATCGATGCTCCATTCATTTTAATGTGTGCTTGAAAAATGACCAACTCTTGAAAGTTGACCGCATGAGATACATTAGTGCTGCACGATAAAGCGATATAATTCGATGTGACGATATATTTCAGTGAATGATTTTATATTTGGTCAGTTTTCAAATCGATATGAATATCGAAGCCGATATTTTATCGAAATTTCGGCTCATTTCATTTTGCAAAACTAGAGTTGTCTATTCTCCTTATTGTAAAGAGGGGCCAACTCCTGTTTTTCAACCAATATTAACCAATATCCTCTCATATCGTTCATGTTAAAGCGTAACACTATATATCGAAAAAAGACAACTCAAATGTTCGATATTTTTCGATATTTGATATATTTAGAGACCAAATAATCAAATGTACATGCAAAGATATCGTGCAGCACTAAGATAGTTACAAAAAATAAAATAAAAACAGTAAAAAACATTGAAAGCTTTTGAAATATACGGTTTGTAAAATTAAACAATGTTAGAATCTGGATGTCCATTGCACTCTTTAGATAAAGGCAGTTTGAAAAATAAGATTATCAGTTAATGGAATTTGAGTATTGATCAAACAATATTTATATCTCTTAACCTTTTTTGTAAATTAGAAGGCCAGAAAAGTTATCATAAACAGGCAAAGGGCGAAAAAAATTCTAAAAATTCAAGTTGAATGAGTTACATAATTATTTAGAAACTTGCACATAAATCTGGCTGAACTTGAATTTTGTAAGTTTTCTTATCTACCAAAGAGCACCCTGCTGCTTCAACAGCTTGGAGAGTAATAATTTGTTTACTTAAGAAATTTTAGTCAAGGGTGTTGTTATATCTGGTTCTGGATGTTTTCAATTTATTATTGTATAGAGTTCGACAATTGGAGAATCGGACTCTTGATACATTCGCCAAGTTGTTTCTTATAGCTTGCACTGTGGTTTGGGCACTTATTGTATTACATCGCATTTGCTGTTTGAACTGGCTTTAGAATAGGGCGATTTTTCCTTAATAGAATTATGCCAGCTGTGCTGAATAATAAACTACAGCTTAAGTTCTCTTCTAGAAGAACAATTTGCCTATATCATCTCTCCATGATATGTTATGGTTACCCAACAGGGCAGATAATTATTATGCAAGGTCAGATTCCACGAATACCGATAAGGTCTGCATCCTATTTCACATTCTCTATTAACCTTTAAGTCAGTGGTTCTTAACTAGGGGGAAATTCCCCCAGTTGGGAATTTTGGGATTTTAGGGGGGAATTTGGCAGTTTGCCAAAGGGGATTTCTATGGCAACAATTTTTTTATATAAAGGGCAGCGAGGAGTGAATGAATTTCAGTAGTTTCAACAAAGCCAAGAACTAAAACTGTGGAAAAGGTAAGGATTGCTACACTACATGCATATACATACCTGCAATATTAATTGTTCAGTTACCGATTTGGTTTGCATAAACGTACAACATTTTGACAATTTGCTCTGTAGCCTAACATATGTATGATGTTTTGCTCATGTAGATATTGAACGTATTCAAATATTTTGATTGCATATCTTATATTGTAGGTGTTAGAAATGTCAAAGACAAAAAGACGAACATATGATGATTCTTACCTTAAAAGTTGACTTGCAACAAAATTCACATTACAGTTATTTGATATGAAAAGATTCACCATGTCTTACTCTGTTGTGTTGTAGGTGCAAAATATGTGGAAAGGTGATTACAAGCTCTTAAAAGCTAAAAAACGAACAGAAAATCGCAGCCCCACGAGACCGCCGTAGTTTGGATTCCCTTTCCAAAACGGCTCAAATGTGATGTAGTTGTGAAAGATGGTTTCTGTTTACACTTTCATGCAACCTTATTCGTCGAAATATTTTCACAAATATACTTCACGCATACAATAAATTTATGTCTATTGTTCTTACGCGTCTGTTTTATCGTCATCGTAATGCAGTCACTTTTAGCAGTGATATCTTATAACTTACCGTAAAAACTCGCTAATTTTTTAGCCTTAGCTTGAAGGAGTACATATCATTATCTGATAATCATGATGAGCCTGTTGGTCACCTGTGATAATCGAAAAGTGGTGCAAAAATTATTTGCGAAGTATTGGGTCACATGATCAGATTACGACTTGACGATTGAATGATGCCGAAACAAAACTGTAAAGTAGCGAGCATCTATATTTGATACGGGGTATTTGGTAAAACCCGAAGTGTTTGTCATAAAATAGTACTACAATAAGTTTTATATTGAGCTTTGTATTGGCCTTTCAATTCAAGTGAGAACATACGTGACAAGACGATAACCAAATTTCGTGGTTACATCATCGAAATAAAGAGATTCTAATCTACGGCGGCTTTTCGTATTTGAGCTTTTAAGAGCTTGTAATCACATTTCCACATATTTGGCACTTACAACACAACAGAGTAAGACATGGTGAATCTTTTGGTACCAAATAGCTGTAATGTGAATTTTGTTGCAAGTCAACCTTTAACTATGGATTCACTTGTATGATTGAAAGCGGCATCGAAGTACCACAATGTGTTTTGTGCATGAAAGTGCTCGCTAACGACTCCATGAAACCACATCAACTTAAGCAACACTTAAGAAATAAACATGCAGAACACATGAATAAATCAAAGCCGTTCTTTGAAGCTAAAGAGAGAGAACTCAAGCGGGCAAAACTGGATTCCACTGGCAGCTTTCATATCCAGGCACAGGCCATTACCGAAGCATCCTATGCTGTCTTACCGTATCACCAGAGACAAGAACCCACACACCATTGGTGAAACATTAACTTGTCTGCTGGAGTGTACTAAGATTATTCTCGGAGACACAGCCGCACAAAAGATAGCTGATTTATCCCTCTTAGACAGCACAGTGAAATCGAGGATCGATGATATGTCTGCGAACATAAAGAGGCAAATAATTGAAAAGATCAAGTCATTTCCCATGTTCGCCGTTCAACTTGATGAGTCTACTGATGTTGCTAGCATTTCACAGCTGATGGTGTTTGCACGCTATGTACACAGAAAGACAATTGAGAAAGAATTTCTCTTCTGCAGTCCTCTAACAGAGACCACCACAGCTACTGATATTATGAACCTGGTTTCCGACTTCTTCAGCAAAGAACATCTGGACTGGGGTAAACTAATTGGAGTTTGCACTGATGGTGCTCCAGCCATGGTTGGCTGTCGTGCTGGATTTGCACAGTTGGTAAAAGAAAAGAATCCTTTAGTGGTGAGTACCCATTGCTTCATTCACAGACAAGCGCTAGCAGCAAAAACTCTTCCCAAAGGATTGTAGGAACACCTTTCTTCAGTGATTAAAGTAGTAAACTTTATCAAAGGCTCTGCCTTGCAAACACGTCTCTTACACAAGTTATGCAAAGATATGGATGCTGTGCACTCATCACTGTTGTTTCACACCGAAGTTCGATGGTTATCAAAGAGTAACATGCTTCTGCGTTTCTTCAATCTACGAGCAGAGGTCAATGAGTTCTTGAAAACTCATAACAAACCCAAACTACTGGCTTCAATGCAGGTGGAAGGCTTCCGTCAGTGTCTTGCTTACCTGGTTGACATATTTGGTTCAATCGATGAAGTGAACACAAAGATGCAAGGTAGAGGCAGAAATGTGTGGAATGTAACTGATAGTATCAATGCATTGAAGGACAAGCTCAAACTCTGGGTGGAAAGACTGGCTACTGGGAATGTAAAATTTTCATTTCCAGTTCTGCATTCATTAGTTGACAAGAAAGCTCCTTCCGCTTCTTTGCTAACCGACAAAAAGCATCACTTGAACAGCTCGATAGCAGAGTTTGAGAGATATTTTCCAAAGTTAGATCCTAGGACAGAGCAATTGATGAGCCAGACCCGAGACCCTTTCAGGCGCAATGTCCACGAGATTCCGGAACAGCTTCAGGAGGAGTTTTTGGAGCTGACAAAAAACTCTGCATTAAAAGATGACTTCAAGGAGCTATCAATAGAGCACTTTTGGATTCAGGCCCAAAGATTGTATCCCAACATAAGCCTGGCCACTTTCAAGATGCTCATACCATTTGCTTCCACATATCTTTGCGAGTCAGCATTTTTAGCAATGCTAACCATAAAGAGCAGATCTAGAAACCGTCTGGAAGTAGAAGCTGACCTATGGTGTGCCCTATCTACAACAACTCCTAACATCAAAATTCTGGTCAGCTCCAAACAAACACAGAAATCACACTAGTCTGCTGACTGTCTTACAATGATAGATATATTGAGTTTTCAATATACAGTGAAACTCGGATAACTCGCCCTCGGATAACTTGAAAACATGGTTAACTCAACGTATTTGTTTGGTCCGTTCCCACGCAATGATAAATGGCTTTAGATAACTAGACCGAAACTCCGTTAACTCGAACAGTTTTTTGCCAAACGGCTACCGAGACGGTTGTTACTATCGCTTTAGAATATCACTTTATTCCAAGCCATAGAGATAAACATCGACTTTTAGTAGTTTTTAGGCCTCGTTATTACCAACATCGGCAAAATATTTTCATTAACGACTTTTCTAAAGGTTTGCAAAAATCAAATTTTACCAAACATCCGCTTAGCGATAACCCTCCAAAAGCCAGAAAAGCGAGGTGAAATTCAGATAAATTTAAAGTAAAATCGGCAAAATTGATAATGGGCTTTTAATAGTAAAGCAGTTTTGTAATAACTGGCTTATTGCAAAATTGATCTTGGTTAAAACGCTCGGTAGAAAAATACGCATGTATTTTTTCTGAGCGTTTTAACCGCGATCAAGTTTTGCCAATTTTAATCTGAGAACGTCCTGGCAGTCACACCACCTAAAACAACAAACAAATCTCAAGTGATAGAAAAATATCTATACTTTCTGGTTAAAAATATTTAAAACTTCACACACGAGACCATTTAACTTGCAACAAGCAATCTATGCTTTTGATTTATATATAGTTTGTATATGTACATCTACTGATAAATACGTGCACTTATGACTGTCCTGATAACTTGAACGCTCTAATAACTCGAACACTTTTGCTCGGTCCCTTAAAGTTTGAGTTATCCGAGTTTCACTGTACATTAATTTTTAATATTCCATGTAAATATGACTGTAATAAATGCATATATACATGTATATATATAAGTTATATATGTAAATAAAGTTCACTATCTAGTTGCAGTGCATTCTTTGAAGGAGTTGGGAGGGGAATTTCTGTCTTTAGGTTTGGAAAAGGGGAATGGGACAAAAAAGGTTAAGAACCACTGCTTTAAGTGGAGGTTATAGAATTACACCAATCGGTTTATGTATGCTGTCAGTTAACTTTTAATATCAATGAAGTCAGGCCAGTTTTTAGCATCAGCTCCCAACTTTAGCATTAAAATCATCAGCTATGAACAGCTTATTTGTGATGGAAAATTCTGTCAAATTTACTTTTTGCTTGTTATAGAATCTCTTTTTATTTCATTGAGGTTTGCCATTGTTGGAGCATTGTTTGGTTATTATGAAGCTAACATATACATATTTCATGCTTATACAGTAATCCTTCACGTATCACGCGCGATTAATGGGTACCGGTGTCCCCTGCGATAAAAACAGAAACTAGTTTTGCAAAGAATATGTATGTGCCAAGTTTTAAAACTAGAACACTGAAACTGCGTTCTAATCCTATCAAATTTATATCCTGTTAAATGAGTCAGTAAATTGAAGTTACCTTGATTGACTGCCAGTTTATATTTCAACTTCAGTCCCAGTATTTTAAGCCAGAAAATGGACTTACATAGTATGGGCATAGTTTAGACTTCATCTGACCTGATTATTCATACTTGTGATTAATTGGGTTCGTTGTGAGAAAGAAGTCACATGTTTGTAAATGTATTTTATGTATGTATATTTATGCATTATGTGTTTAATTTTTGTTCTTTTATTTTTCTACAAACATTGTTTAACCACTAAATACTGAAACCAAAAATGATGAGCTGCAAAGTGGCGAGGGGTTACTGTAATTCTGTCATCGATTGGTGAGGGCCTTGTTCGAAGGCGTGGACAATTGAATTTTTGATAGCAAATGCAGCTCCGAGCGCTTTTCTTTTTTGTTCTTTTTTCCACTACAAAATTATATGCTCATTTTATACTGTATGCTGAGCCTGTCACGAATCACAAAGGAAAGCAACATTGATGTTGTATCTACCTAGTTCTTTGGTGACAAAAGCTGTGCGCCATTCTGGTCTTTCAAAACCAGACCTGTTCATCAGCGTTCGCACATTCCACCTTGCTATCAACATCTGCTTCCATTTTTGTCTGCCTTCTAGCTTACTTTTTCCTGGCTGCTAGAGCCGGAGCGGACCAGTGGGCACCTTGGTAACCTGAGTGATGTTCAACCTAATATGAGATTCTCTCATTTTTGCCATGATCCATAGAACTGCATACGAATATTTAAGTAATACTAGGCTTCACCTTACCAAGGTCGCTCTCTCAGCAGTCCGGCAATGTTTTCCAGTGGCAAGAACAGGTTGAGCCATACTAGCGTTTTCACAATGCTGCAGTAGTTGGCAGGGTATTAATTTTGTCTATCCTCGCGCTCCAGCGCTACCACATGGCAACATCTAGAGATGGCCCACCACTGGCCTTTGACAGATATTTGTATTAGTTCTGTATGGATGCCCAGTTTTACTCGACCTATTCTTGTTCGGCTAGCAGTGAGTCGGTTTAGTCGCTAAAATTCTAATCATGTAGCAGGTAGTATCATGGTCCATGGTAGCAGCAAAGCCTGGTCTGACTGTTTTGAGAGTACTTTAAAAAAAGTAATAATTACTTATCAAAGCTTTTTTCCATTCAAAACTGATAATAATAACTGCTCTGCAAGTACATTAACAAACAAGTACAGGCTCACTTCAAACAAGTGCTAATATCAATGTTGTAACGTTATAATGCTATACAATCCTTCATCCCTTTTGTTAATTCGTGTTATGTTAATTTGTTAATTGTTAGCTTTTGTAATTATGGGTTGGTTATATATTTGTTAGTGATTTTCTTGTCACTCACCCTACATCATTTGCTTATGCAGATGATACCTTGACTTTTAGCATTGGTACGTCTGTTGAAGACTCACTAATGCCATGTTCAGAATTACTTAAACAGGCCTCTACATGGTATAGTAATAACTTTTTTCAGCTAAATATAGCTAAATCACAGTTTTGTATTTTCTCTAATAGAAAAATAACAGAACAATATACAATAAGCATGGCTGACGACATTCTAAAATTCCAGCCCACCCTTTCTATTTTAGGTGTTACGTTAGACTCTGAGTTGACTTTTGGTCCTCATATTGAAGCTCTTTGTCAGAAAGCGAACAAGTTAGTTTACCTCTCGTCTAAATTGAGAAAACACCTCACTGTAGAGCAAGCTAAGCTGGTATATACATCCATAGTAAGGACTATTTTAGAGTATTGTTCTTCCCTCTTAACTATTTCGCAAGCAAAATCTACATATCTTGAAAGAATTCAAAAACGGGCAATATGTATTATACTTTCAGCTCCAGTTAAGTTCTCAGTAAGTTGTGGTCGCTGACTGTTAAATTTACCAACAACTGCTAGCTGTAGGCAGTATTTATTTAAAAAATTTATCCAAAACAAAGTACAAAAACAAAAAGCTTCAAATTACTTGGTGAAACTAGTCGGTGACATGCACACACACAACATGTCTTTACGGAGTAGCCATAAAGTTATCAAGCCCTACGTGCGTTCAAACACTGGAAAGAGCTCCTTTCCATTTCAATATCACCTCTTTTTATCCGCCGGTTACTCTGACCCGCGGTCTCTTTTAAAGGTTGACTCGCAACAAAATTCACATTACAGTTATTTGATATCAAAAGATTCACCATGTCTTACTCTGTTGTTTTGTAGGTGCCAAATTTGTGGGAATGTAATTACAAGCTTTTAAAAGCTAAAAAACGAACAGTTAATCGCAGCCACACTTGAGACCGCCGTAGTTTGGATTCTCTTTCCAAAATGGCTCAAATGTGACGTAGTTGTGGTAGATGGTTTCTGTTTACACTTTTATGCAACCTCATTCGTCAAAATATTTTCACAAATATACTTCACGCTTTCAATAAAACCATGTCTATTGTTCTTACGCGTCTATTTTATCGTCATTGTAATGCTGTCACTTTTAGCACTGATATCTTATAACTTACCGTAAAAATTCATTTAATTTTTTAACCTTACCTCGAAGGAGTACATATCATTGTCTGATAATCATAACGAGCCTGTCGGTCACCTGTGATAATCAAACAGTGCTGCAGAAATTATTTGCGAAGTATTGGGTCACATGATCAAATTACGACTTGACGATTAGATCAAGCTGAAACGAAACTGTTAAGTAGTGAGCATCTATATTTGATACGGGGTCTTCGGTAAAACTCGAAGTGTTTGTCATAAACTAGTGCTACGATAAGTTTTATATTGAACTTTTTATTGGCCTTTCAATTCACATGAGAACATCATGTGACAAGACAATAACCAAACTGTAATGACAATGTCAGATAAATAAAGAGAATCCAATCTACGGCGGCTTTTCGTTTTTGAGCTTTTAAGATCTTGTAATCGCATTTCCACATATTTGGCACCTACAACACAACAGAGTAAAACATGGTGAATCTTTTGATGCCAAATAACTGTAATGTGAACTTTATTGCAATTCAACTTTTAAGGCAATTTCACTGATGGCTTTGTAGCTCTTAAAGTGTGTGTAGTATTTGTTATTCAATTATACTTGGAATTTTGTTGCAAGTCAACCTTTAATATTGTAATTATTTTCAATACTCATTCTGTTCAAAGGATAATTCTTGAATGCCTATATAAGTGCCTTTATTCCAAATACTCTTGTCTTCTAGTCACCTAGGATTATTTCAGCTTAGTCGTTCTGTTCAGGTCTCTTGTGGATTTTGGTATTATATCGTGTTAGTAGTAGTTGGTGTAGTGTAGCATATAGTCTTGGTATCTGTTAGGTGTTGCATATGCTCTTAGTGGTATTTGTAGCACATAGTCTTAGTAGCATTGTATTATTGCATTGAGTTGTATTGTAGCAAGGTATTATTGTATTGTTTTGGCAATTACGTTGACTGTATGTTTCGTAACATATCTTTCAGTATTGTGTTTGTTTTTGCGAGGACAAAAAGTTATTTATTCTGTGAGAGTTTATATACTTGGTTTGCAATCCTCAATAAATATTCATCATAATAATAATAATGATAAACAACACAAGCACGCTAAAAAGAACAACCATTTTTCTAGCACATTTGCATGAATGCCTCTGCGCACAGGCCTGCCAACTCTCACACATTGGGCGTGAGACTCACGCAATCACACAAACGAAAAAATGAAAATGAGTGAGAAATGCGTAAGATTTTTGCCCCAATTGCCACCATTCTATATATACTATCATTGACACATCAATTGCCCCAAAACTAAATATCAAGCATTGCCCCACTCTTGGGTTGACAGGCCTGTCTGCACATGTTACGCACATACGTATTTCTTAATTAAACTGGAGGCAAAACTAACTAAATGTAACCCAAATATAACAGTTGTAAACGCCTGTGGCTTGCTGTCTATCGGAAATCGACAATGACTTGTGTCTTAGCGATGCATGGTTAGGTCGAGCAGTATGGTAAAAAAGAGGTGAAGCAGTTTTCAGTATCTACCACTTCTGAAACTGTCAGATTAACCTGAAGGGATGCCTTTGCAACACGTCCAGTCTGACAGAGCCAGGTAGCCATTTAACTTGCCCAACACACATTATAGTATAACACTGTTATAAAAAACTACAAGCAGACTTGACTTCTTTATATTATAAAAAATACAAGTATGGATCATTTTTAACACAAGCAAAGTTTTATATCAAGCTCACATCTATGCGGTAGATACAAAAAGCCGAACGCACTGAATGACCGAACAGACCGAATATTTTAGGAGTTGCCGTATCTACCGCACATCTATGATAATCCATTGCAAAAGTTAACGTTTCACACGGACAAATGCGGTTCCCAAAACAGCCACCAACATTGAAGCAGAATCTCAAACCTCCGAAAAATTGCGATCAACAGAGTTACACCACTAACAAACGTAAGATAAATCAAACACGATTAGCAGGAGCTGTTATAAAGCACAAGACCCTACATAGAAATATACTCGCGATGCTTTTTAGCTTATGCGATTTACAACGCGCGAATTTGAACAAAAAGTGCAAATGTGCTCGTTAAACTGGTGCCTAAAGTTTCTTTATTATGTATAATATAGGAGACTAGCAAAACAAAACCGTAAAACTTACCGATCACAACAAAGTTTCCGCTGATGTCTTCGTTTCAAACTTTCTAATGTCTGTCGCAAGCTCCCATAATCATGACAGTTTGCAAAAGAACACTACTGAGCGGTATTTTGAAGACAAACTAGTTGCACAGAATTATGCCATATACCGACCTCCGTATCCTGATTCAGTTTTTATAGCGTCTGTAAACTTTTTAAACAGCAACGTAAGCTCGATTCTTTGTATTTTTAGGTCCGATTGTTCCCGAATGCCTCATCATTGTGATAGTAAGTCACAGCAAAAACATTAACTGAGAAACCAATCTGCTCTGAAATTGATCGAAAAGCTTGCCGTCTAGTCTAATTTTTCAATGTAGGATGTAACAACTCCTAAAATATCTAATTAAATCATTTTCATTAGCTACCATTCATCTACCCACCATTTTGAGACCATGCAGTGTTCGATGAGATGTTGATGAAAAATAGCATATTTTAAATTAGTTGTAAAAATTAAGCTATTGCCTGTAGCATAGTTGGTTAAATAGGGAGGGAGAATTGTATTTGCTCAAGTGCCCTCCTGCTAGTGTGCAGATAGGTATAACTGTGCCCATGTGTTCTCCTCATTTGAATAAAAATATCTGTAAACTCTTAAATGAAAACTGCACAGCTATGAACATATGAACTCTTGCGGGCATTGTGAGTTTTTGTTTTCCTGCATCTCTTTCCAACAATAAGATATATTTATCACTACTAATACCAACCACTGGGCTTGCACTAGTAGACAGGGGTTGCCAAACTTGTAGCCGGTCTATTGCTGGCATCAGCCACAACCTAAACTGTCCCACACAGCTTGATAGGTCTGTTATCATTGTAACTAGGCCTTTAGCCTGAATGCAAATTTCAAGACTATCAGGAATCTGCTCTTATCACGGCAGCGGAAAGCTGCGAAATAGTAGTAACAATTTGCTGTCTTACTGTAGATTATGTTCCTCAATTTGCAAGAGTGCCATCTATAGGGTTTGACCCTCTCTGCAGTAAGAGCTGATAATGATGGTCATCATGAAAGTAAAAAGTGCACAGCCTTAAGCTCGCTTATTATTGCACATATTATTGTAATTTTCTACTATAATCTGTTTTCACAGGCATAAAGCTAGAAGGAAAACAATTTTAAACAAGAGTAAATCACTTATTTTGATTGACCATGCTTCTAAGACGACTCTATTTAACATCACAATCAACAACAACAAAATTTTCGCCACGACCTTTTGTAATAAAATGGCCTTTTAATTCAGGTTAATTTGTCTCTTCATATCCATGAAACACATGAAGTTTATTTAGCAAATGTTTTTACTAGGTGAGACTTCTCATCTTCTTCTGTTACAATTTTTTCCTCCGAGTCTTTTTCGGGGTCTAAAAATGTTGGCAAGCATAATAACGTCTCATAATCTTTTTACAAGAAGTTGCTTTTAGGCGGTTTTTCATTTGTTTCATACACTGTATTAGACCATGTTTCAATGATCAACACAACATATCCTGTTGGTTTACAAATATTTTCATAATGATGACTGCTTGCATTATAAAAATTGGTTTGATTCTATTCTTAGTGACCTTTAATGATTTTTGGTGGTCACTCTAAGAAGCACCAAAATGAAACTTGCCACCAGGTACTTTGTCAACAGGTCGATGAGATGAACAAAATTAATATACTAAATTCATATACTTATAGTGCCTCAACAAAATAGTAAGTAACATGATTGAATAATTTTCAAAATAGGATCACTTCTTACTGCAGAGCACTGCCTGCTTATTGACAAAAAACAAAACTTCAAGAAAGTTTCTGAATCAACACGCGCATTCCACATCAATCGTGCAGAGGATATTCAAATACACTATGCAGGAGTTGGAGCAAACTATGCTATATGTTCACAAACAACACATTGCTAGCCTCACACAATCAAATTATCAGAAACACAAGCAAAGTTGACTCATTTTTCCTTCATGTCTGGTGAGCAATTTATGCTGTTATGTGTTTATGTTTAATTTTTTACTCTAATCTGCTGTAGGTAACAAGTAAAGTAAAAAAGTTTCCTTGTGCTGATGATGTTACCGGTGATAAATTTAGTAACTCTACTTTTTATATTGCTGATATGTCTCCGTTCACGCATCATCTAAGCATCAAGTTTTTGATTAATTTCCTTAATGGCATACTATGTCTTCTCACATGTACTTCCTATACTTCATGTACTGCATATAGCTGCTTACACACCAACCGATTTGCAAACAGAGTTTTTGTGGCCGATCGCTGAATGATTTTATGGGAGCTATCGACCAGATTTTTTTTGTTCACACTAAGCCGAGTTTGGACCGAGAGAAGGGGATTTAATCAGGTTTTATTTCCAGGGTCAGATAACTTTAGCTGATATATTTTTAGTGAGTCATGCTTTGCATTTTGTTGACTGTTTCCTACGATGGACCTCGTAGACATTTTTAGCAAGTTTTCTAATTATTTTGAACTACACAGCTCATCATTAATAATGCATAACTATAGGAAGGCCGATTTTTGCCAACATAGTATGTTTCAACTATTATAGTAATGGCCTAATAATTGAAGCGGCTGCTTCAATTATCAACGCTGTTGATGTAATAAGTTAACCTGAGCAATAATTTTGTTGATGGCACGCTTCAGGGGTGTCATCAACGGAATTATTACTCGCGAGTAAAGCTATGGCAAAAACCTGCACGGATGTAAAGACAAAAATGGCGTTCATTTTATATGACAATGTATGGCTTGCTGTGAAAGTCATTTCATTGGTTACTCAATTTGAAAATCTGCCGAGAATCGGCCACTGATCGGGCACTGCCTGATAAAATTTCTCTAGGCCCAAATATGTCTCGGGTTCGTTTGCTCTGTTCACACGATGCGATTCTCTGTCAGTGGGAAAATTGGCCAGAGAATCGGTTGGTGCGAAGAAAAGATATGAAAAGCGTGTACAGAACCAACTGAAGCTATGAACTGCCTGATTCTAACAAAACTGATCTGCTTACATAATAAAGCATATAGAGAAACTTTCATAAATAGTCAGTTTTTTTCTGCAAAGCTCATCATGTAGTTCCGCATCAACCTCATCTATAAGTTTTGATGTAGCTTGCTAGCCACGTAATATGTCATTGTCATATGCCAACAACATGTAATTGATGTCAAGATAGAACACACATTATTTTAAACTTTAATGAAAAGACAACCTCTAACAGTTGCTGTTTGTTATTTACTTGTGAAGAGACTGATAATATATAAATAATCAATACTGCTACACAAATACTTGTCTCTGACTAACAATTTATTATGTTATGTTTAAATAATAATAAAATGCCCATTCTTTCAATGAAATGATAATCTCTAACAGTGTAACATACCGTAAAACCTCTATTTAAACTCCATGGCACTTTATTTTTTAACTATTTCCTTATAGTGGCGTATTAGAAGTGACATTCAAATAAAGGGTGGCACTTATTTTTTGACTAGCTTGTCTGAATTTTGGGAAAATTAATTTAACCCTTTTACGAACGAAGTGATGCTAATGTTGCCGATATTTTACCCTCTTCTTCGGGTAGAGCGACTTTAATGCCGTCGGCCTCAGCATTTCTGCTAAACTATTTTTAATTGACATTTAAGTATCAGACCGAGTGAACAAAAAACTACTGTTAGCCAGATACAGTTATTAATTATTTCGATGGTGTCGCTTTCAAAGTTTTATTCAACACTTTAAAGTCTTCAGGTCAGATTATAAACCACATTATGAACAAATCTGAAGACAATGGATATGATTTAGACCTTAGCGACTTCGAATCAGTGTGTAGTTTTGATGATTGTGATGGTCGATCTTCTCTAATGCACTGTCACTACTATGGCAACCACGACAGCACAACAACAGAAAATTAATTGTTGTTGTCGAGTCACTATTAGTACCATTTTCTTGACACCTTTCTCCTGATCACTCTCTATTATGAGTTTGGAAAGATCAAAGAATATCAAAGTGGCGTACAATTAGAGGTGGCGAAAAAATTAAAGGGTGGCGCTGTATTTTTTAACCCTTCTCTAAGTGGCATTCTGTTAGAGGTGGCATTTAAATACAGGTTTTACGGTACTTGTGAAGCGATTGATAATAAATCATTAGTCAACACTGCCTAACAAAGACTTGTCTTATGTGCATCTCTCACTAAAGATTTATGATGTTATAAGTCTATGTTAATCAATTTTCATACTTTAATTTGCTGTAGGCAACAAATGAAGCCAACAAATTTCCTTTTGCCGTTGATGTTGGCTGCGGTACTGGGCATCAATCTACAGTTCCACTAGCAAAATACTTTGACTCAGTGTTGGGGGTAGATATCAGTAAAGAACAGATATCAGAGGCCGAGAAAAGCAAACATCCGGAGAATGTTAACTTTAAGTAAGTAGTAAACCTGAAAGAGGTTGAGTGGCTTGATGGTTGACTTGCAACAAAATTCTCATTACAGTTATTTGGTATCAAAAGGTTCACCACGTCTTGCTTTGCTGTGCTGTAGGTGCAAAGTATATGAAAATGTGATTACAAGCTCTTGAAAGCTAAAAAACGAACAGGTAAAATCGCGAAATCGCCATCGCGAAAATGCCGTAGTTTGGAATCTCTTTATTTCGGTGACGTACTGAAACATTGTGGTTATTGTCTTGACACGAGATGTGATCACCTGAAATTAAAGGCCAATAAAAGGCTCAATATATAACGTCTCGTAGCACTAGATTTTATGACAAACACTTCGGGTTCTACTGGAAAGCCCTTATCAAATATACTGTAGATGCTCGCTACTTGATAGCTTCGTTTCAGCCTGGTCTAATCATCTAGTCGTAATCCGATCATGTGACCCATACTTCCTGCCGGATGGCGCGAACAATTTCTGCAGCATTTTTTGACTATCACAGGTGACCAACAGGCTCGTCATTATCATTGGAGGATAATATGCACTCCTTCGAACTAAGGTTAAACAATTAAACGAAATTTTACGGTAGGTTTTGAGATATCAGTGCTCAAAGTGACAGCATTACAATGATGATGAAATAGAAGCGTAAAGGGCAATAGACATGGTTTTATTGAATACATGAAGTGTATTTGCGAAAATATTTCGACGAATGATGTTGCATGGAAGTGTAAACAGAAGCCATCTTGTTCAACTACATCCTATTTGAGCCGTTTTGGAAAGGGATTCCAATCTACGGCGTTTTCAAGATGGCAGCGATGAACTGTTCGTTTTTGAGCTTTCAAGTGCTTGTAATCACATTTCCACATATGTTGAACCTACAACACAGCAGAGTAAGACATGGTGAATCTTTTGATACCAAATAACTGTAACGTAAATTTTGTTGCAAGTCAACCTTTAATAACTATTATAACTCAACATGTTATATATATATATATATATATATATATATATATATATATATATATATATATATATATATATATATATATATATATATATATATATATATATATATATATATATATATATAACATGGTAGAAGGTATATATTGGTAGAAGGTGGTGAACTTGGAAGATGTTGAAGGTGTATTGGCATGTAACAGTTGTAATTCAATATGTTGTTTAGTAGGGTGAGTTTTCTCTTATATAGACCCGCCATACCATAGATGAAACTCAATGATACAATATTACACTCTATAGTAGCAGAACTCATGATGTTGGGGTGATAGTTATTTTCATTGACATATGACAGATGAAGTTTACTGAAAAGTAGACATGCAAAAAACATAGGCGTCAAGTAAGAGGCAAATCAATGCTGGAAGAAATTGAAGGTGCCTATATAAGGGATGCATAGTTGGATAACCACAAAATTTAAATGGCCTAAAGCTTGAACCTTGTCTAGCGCTGGTTGTTGAATAACTTTATTGATTTGATGTTTAATGCAATTGATCCTGTTAAGGGTGGTAATACATGTGGTTTTTTTAAAGTTTAATAGAGCAAAATTTTAAGCAAAAACAAATTTTTGATGGCGTAAACTGTTCTTCCCAAAGGTAATATGTAAGCTGGAGTTTGAACTCACTCTTAGTTTTGCTAGCGGTAACAGTTGGTCATGCTTCTGGTTCCTTTGTTAGTGGTAACAGTTGGTCATGCTTCTGGTTCCTTTGTTAGTGGTAACAGTTGGTCATGCTTCTGGTTCCTTTGTTAGTGGTAACAGTTGGTCATGCTTCTGGTTCCTTTGTTAAATGCTATGCTGAAATTGTCATGAATTAAAAACAAAAGACTTCTTTTTATAACACCAACAAACAACGATAGTGTTAATGTTCATCAGTATTCTTTTTGTAATTTCATGTTTAGATATTTTGCCTGATGTACATGTACTAGCTGAATGCTTGGCGTTGCACGGATGTTAAAAAACAGCTTGTAAACATTAGCAAGTAATGTAGTTGCCATTGACTAATTTGAGTAAGCTAGTATCCGTATTGCTAATCTTACTAAATAGAGCCGTGAGAGCAAGCTTTAGAGACGTTGCACGTAACACAGAGTCGCTGTTCTATTTTAACCTAGATAATAAATCATATCGCCCAATGAATCCATTTCATCCGGTGTAGCTTAATTGGTTAACTTGTCACCTTGTGAATGGGAGGTTCCGAGATCAAATCTTCTGTGATACAGATTTATCATTGCTAGATTTTCATCGCTATAGCTGGACAAACGGGAAACTTTGAGATTTATAGAGATAAATGCATATACATGTAACTATTGGTGGCCCATGATAATCAGATGTGAAAGGTAATGTTGTGATGGCTTTTATTTCACTCATTTTTGTACAACGTTATTTTAATTCATTATTTATTTTATTTATTATTTGTATTCATATGCATTCATTCTTCATTCATTCATTCTTTGTTTCTATCCATTTCTGTACAACGTTGAATGATAGCACACCACCATTATCTTAACTGTCACTAACATGGATTCTTATGGAACTCTTACGTCAGGGTCTCAGCTGGCGAATCACTTCCTGTTGAGGATGAGACAGTGTCATTACTACAGGCAGCAACAGCAGCACACTGGATGAATTTAGATAAGTTTTATAAAGAGGCTGACAGAGTTTTAACTCCTGGAGGGGTTATTGCTCTGTTCAGTTATTCTAGTGGATTTCAAACATTGGACCATCACCATTCTGCTGAAATCAACGCTATACTCGAAGAGGTATAATGAGTTATACTAATATAGTTTATATATAATAATATATATTCACATATATTTTAACATTAATATATTATATTTTATACATTTTTATATACACATTTTGGTATAAATTAGTAATAGGTATAAGTAATAATAGGTAAAATATATAATATAGTATATTTACTATTCTAAGCCATCGACTCTAGAAGGTACTGTTCTATGTTAATCTATTTTAGATGGAAGATAGGCCTTATAAAAGAGGCTTTTATGCTGCAGGAAATTGCAAATTAAAACGTCGTTACACAGACAATTGTTTTCTGATCCCTTATACTGACACAGTCAGGTGAGATGGTTTTATTGAATATTATTTCAGGTTTCTTTGCAAAAAGATCTTTTGCTCCGTTAAATTTGAGTTCAGACTTTGATTATGCGCGTGCGGCAAAAGTGACTTTATATAGCGGACAGCTTGAAAATATCTTGGCCTTATCCTACTGGTATCACGTAATTTCTTCACACGTGTTACTCAGAAATGATTTTTTCGAGCTATTTACTACATGCTAGGAATTAGTGTCACCAAGATATTGCCCACCAAGATTACCTGACATATCGCATATATACATCAGTTGAACTTTTATTTTTAACATGCATAATGCGCTAGCTGACCTCCTTCCTGAGGAGACTCTACCTTGACACTTGTAATATACAATATACAATGGGTTTGAGACCAAAGCTACGGCATGACTGCCTAAAAACACTGCTCATTGCAGCTCCACCAATTTCTGTGTTAAAGATGAACTTGCATAAAATTTTAGATTTTATCAGAAAGTATCTGTATCTTTCTATCATTTGCGATTTTTTTTGATGTTTGAGATGATCTGACTGTCAGGATATTTCAAGATTAAAATCGGCAAAACTTGATCAGAAAATTAAAACTAAAACAAAACTTTAATAGATTTTAAAGAAAAGTATCAGTATTTTCATCATTAGTGATTGTTTGTTGTTGTTTGATGTGGTCTGGCTGCCAGGATGTTTCAGGATTAAAATTGACAAAATTTGATAGCGGTTAAAAAGCTCGAAAGAAAAATAGGTGCTGAAGTGACGTCACTGGTAGCGCAGTTGCCTGTCTCTCTCGTTATTGATATCGGCTATTGCGTTCAAGTTATAGCATTTTGCATTTTTATTCTGTTGGTTTTTTGCTGAAGTGCAACTATAGACGTCATAATAACAATTTTAGCAGTCATCAATCTTAGCGTTTTAACCACGGTCTAATATTCTTGATTGTAATCTAAATAAGTTCATCTTTAGAATAACTTATTCATTGTTGCATGTTTAACAAAATCATTCAGGTTTCTAATTTTCTATAAAGATTTTTTGGGAGTTTTCTTGGCTAACTTCATATTTTTTGGCCCATTGTTGAAAACTACTGTACATATATGATAGCACTACTGAATGCCCAGCGTTGCATGAGTAATAAAAAAGTTTTGCATATAAAATTTATTTTTTATTCGGACAGGATTAATTTTTAACAGAATACGGTTTTGATCTGTTCCAGGGTTGGCATCGCAATGTGAAAATTTATTATGTAGGGTATAGAAACCATAATAATTATATAATGCAAGCATTCCCAGTTGAAAATCGTCAAAATTTAATATAAGTACTGTACATATTAAAAATTAATAACAAAATAGTATGTTAACCTTAGTAACTATAGTTACCTACAGTAACTTTATTGTATTTAGTGTATTTAGTGGTTATGATTTGCAATAAAATGTGATATTATAATGTATCATAGGGAGTTCTTACCTTCAAGACAGATGTACGTATAACATAAACTTTGAATTCACCTCAAATAAATTTAGCTTACTAAACACACACACTTAAAGCTAAGCTTTAGTATGTATTTTCAACTATTTTACTGAATTTCCAATTTTTATCACTAAAATTCTATCACTTATCAGTTTCTGACTTCGCTTTCACTATAACCTTTAGCGGACCTGTTTAAAACTTTTTTCAACCTAATTCGGTAAGAAAGCCCGAACGATGCTGTTTTCGTAATGAGGTGGATTTTTGTTGGCGGGTTAAGAGAGGTTGTCTGGCCACTCACCATCTGCTTGAAGAGATTGCAATTCCAACTTTGCTACTGGTTTTAAGGGAATACCATTTTACAAATGAGAATTGCTGAACTGAGAAAAATCGGTCATCGCGTCTCTTTCAGGCTCTGTGAAATTATTTTCAGCGAACAGAATTTTGGCATCTTTGCTATTTTGACGAACGTAATAAGCACACGGACTGCCAAATTTGAACTCGGGTGAAAATTTTGTTGAATTCGTATGGTGAAAAAAGATTTGTTTGGTGAAAAAAGATTCGTTTGGTGAAAAAAGATTCGTTTGGTAAAACAAGATTCGTTTGGTGATGTGAAAAAACTGTTTATCAGAGTAATCGTATCCTGAGGGTGCACTGTAGAACATTTACCATTTTAACTTTTAAATGAAGGTATTTGTTTATTTCTGTGTGTGCTATAAGTTTATGCTATATCTATAAATTTCAATTTTTGTCTGTGTATCTGTTCGTCTGTCCAGCTATAGCAATTAACCCTTTGAACCTTGGCCATCCATGTCAATGTGTATCAGTATCCCTTGGCAATTTGATATTAACTACATGTATATCTAAATATGTTCATAATCCAATGATATTCAATTAAACACTGGTAAAAAAGTCCAGCAACACATAGCGAACAAAAAAAAAGTGTTTTACAGTACTTCGGGCTGAAATTTTCAGTCTAACACTCTGTGCAAGAATTAATTTGATTGGTTTACTCTGTTACTTAGAAACAGCTTTTGTAAACAAAGCCATGCGGATGCTAGTATTTCGTCCGTTAGAGTTTTTCACACACCCTACGCAATGCCGAAATACTGGCCATCAGGGTCCAAAGAGTTAAAATCTAGCAATGAAAAATCTTAATCGCAAAAGATTTGATCTCAGCACCTCTCATTCACAAGGCAACAAGCTAACACAATGGATTCATTGGGTGATATGAATCATCATCTGGGTTGAAGTACGCATAGCGACTCCGTGTTACGCGCTATGTCACTAAAGCTTGCTCTCACGGTTCTTATTAGTTAAGTTAAGCAATACGGATACTAGTTTACTCAAATTAGCCAATGACAACTACATTACTTGCCAATGTTTATAAGCTGTTTTTAATACCCGTGCAACACCGAGCATTCATCTAGTATATATTGATTTATAGCATTTTGGAGAAGTCTGGACATGAATTTTTTATTTGGACTCACCTGCCAATTTTATGCACCAATAAGAATTGGCAGGTGTAATAAGTATGTCCACAATTATTCTATAGTATGGCAACATGGCCTCATTGTGTAGTGGTTAGCCCGCCTGTCTGCAAAACCGGTGTTTCCGAGTTCAATTCCTGTGCAAAGCTGATTTTTCGTTGGTAATGCTAGCAAGTGCTGCAAGCATGCATATTTTATCACCATAGCTGGACACACTACAGACCCACAAACCAACGCTCAGATTGATATCTATACTAGATGAATTCTCGGCCGTGCCTGAGTAATAAAAAAGTCTTTGCACAGAAAATTAATTTTATTTAACATATGGCAACAGTTACATTTCAAACATCATATCATGAGAAAAGTGTTTTGTGCAGTTCAAATATTTCAGAGCAAAAATAAAACAACTGTAAAGGTTTTTAAATTTTTTCAAACAACTGTAACTTTTAAATTTCAAATAATGAAAAAAGCGTTTTGTTGAAATATATTCAGAGAAAAAATAAAACAGCTGCAAAGGTGTTTAAAGGTAACTGTGAAATAATTAGCAAGTAATGGCTAAATAAGCTCTGTTTTGCTATGACTACAATAAAAACTTATTTGGTATACAATTATATGATTTTAATCCGTTTCAGTGTTGGCATCGCAAGGCGAAGCCATCATATAGAGAGGTATAGAAACCCATAGCAATTATCTAATGCAATCACCCCCTGGTAAAATCATCAAAACTTTATATACGTACTGTACATATTAAAATTTGATAACAGAACAACATGTTACCTTAGTAACTATAGTTACCTACAGTAATTTTAAAGTATTTAATGGTTAAGATCTGCAAGAAAATGTAACATTGCAATGTATTACGTGCAATACATGCCGTAGGAGTAGTTACCTTCGAGACAGACGTATAACATGAACGTTGGATTTAATTTAAATAAATTTAGCTTACTAAACTTTACTTGAAACAAAGTTTTTCATCCTTTCAACTAAAATTTTATTATACTATAACTTATACTATAACTTATAATGCTGAACTAAGATAGCAAGCAATGTATATCTTTTTCAGGCGTTGTGGGAGAGATTTTGGCAAATAGCACATCAGCATTTTTATCGTACTCAGTACACCGACTGCCAAATTTCAATTTCGAGAGACATTTTTGTTGGTATTGTATGGTGGAAAACCATAGATATATAATATAGATATATAAGGTTTATATATCTATGTAGAAAGCAAATTCAAGGACAATTGTATTATCTCGAGCGGGAATAGCATCTAGATTCTCTCACCTCCGATCAGACAAAGACACTACAATATTTTATTTTTACATAACATATCGTCGTACCGGTATCTTCGTATTCAGAGTTTTGATGGATAGCTGTTGGTGAAACAGTAACTTTTTTATACACACACTTCTATGCAAGAATTGTTATTATTAATTCAACATATTCACGAATTTTATTTTATTTTCTCAGTTCGTATTAATTGTATCATTACCGAATCATCTCATATTGTAATCGTAGCAAAACAGACTCAATTTAGCTATTACTTGCTAATTATTTCACTGTTACATCTAAACCTTTTTATAGCTGTTTTATTTTTAAATTTTATTTGACCTGCACTAAACATTTTTCTCATGATATGAAGTTTGAAAGTTACAGTTGTTTGACAATGTTTGATAAACTTTACAGTTGTTTTTATTTTCTCTTTATTTCAACTACACAAAACACTTTTCTCATGATACGTTACCTATCATGTTTTCTCATGTTACCTATGTAGTTTGAATGTTAGAATGGCAAATGTTGTTATATATGTTAAATACAAATAGATTTTCTGTGCAAAGACTTTTTTATTACCTAGGTACAAGTACAGTGTATGGTGTAAAATGTTGAAAAAATACTTTACCAAAGTTGTTTTCTCGCCTTGGAGCGGATTAAAATTTACATTATTTTATTTTAATGGGAAAAATTGTTTTGGATCTCGAACAACTCGGTTTTCGAACTACTTTCTGGAACTGATTATGTTTGAGAACTGAGGTTCCACTATACGTTATCAAAAGATATAGGTCACTGAAAGTTATGAAAGTTTAAATTTACATTGGTTTGAAAACCTTTACAGTTGTTTTATTTTCTCTCTTAGTTTATTTCAACTACACAAAACACTTCTTTCATGATATGTAGTTTGAAAGTTAGAATGGCAAATGTTGTTATATGTTAAATACAAATCAATTTTCTGTGCAAAGACTTTTTTTACTACTCGGGCAACGCCGGGTAGCACAGCTAGGCTTGGGGCCGTGGCGTCACTCGGGGATGCGTGGGAGACCTTTTTTGCCCCGAGTACAGCAAGAGTCTGCAGGCGCGGCTTTCCGGATGAAAGAGTTGGCGAGTGCGAGGCGATTGATTGCAAAGCGATTGAGTGCTAGGCGATTGGTTGCGAGACGATTGGTTGCGAGTTCAAGGTAATTGATTGCAAGGCGAGTGCGAGGTGATTGATTGCAAGGCGAGGTGATTGATTGCAAGGCGAGGCGACTGATTGCGAGGCGATTGATTGCGAGGCGATTGATTGCGAGGCGATTGATTGCGAGGAAAGTGGAAGGCGATTGATTGCGAGGCGGGTGTGGGCCGATTGATTGCAAGGCGATTGATTGCGAGTGCGAAGCGATTGATTGCGAGTGCGAAGCGATTGATTGCGAGTGCGAAGCGATTGATTGCGAGGCGAGTGCAAGAACGTGATTGTCAACTGCTCGGCGGGTAAAGACTGGTCAGCCGAGGCGGGGGCTCAGCGGCAGAAGTGCACAATCGTCAACTGCAAATATAGACGAGGGTGAACGGATGCATGAATCTAGACACATGAATCTCGAATATTTACTAGATTTTACACGCATCTAGCTGTAAGACACATTGCAGATTTCCATTGTTCTCCCCAACATTGACATGTATATGTGCATGCGTTCTCTGATCAGGACAACAATTTCAGTAGACTGCATATTTGGAGTTGTTTTACAGTATGAAAGACAACTCTCAATAAACCTTATGCTGCCTGTGAATCTGTTCCTGTAGACGGGTAATGCAGCTAGTTAATTAATAATTTAGTGTGCGCAATCGCGAAAATGGTATATAGCAAAAGCGATGGGAATGGTAAGAACGGCATAGCCTTGTAGTTAGGTGCACTTGTCTCCACATTTGCGATTGCAATCTTCGTGAGTTCAAATCCAGTATGAAGCAGGTATTTCATTCCCAGAATTTTCATCTTTATAGCTGGACAGACAGCGAATGACAGATGACAAATTGTGATAATTATATATAGATAGATAAGGTAGAGTTTAATGTTATATTGTTAAAATTTTGGTGTTATTAAATAGTTGTCAAGCTATCAATAAAGGTAGTTTTACTTAGAAAATGTATTTACATGTATTTCAGATTAAATAACATTCCACAGCCGGTAACAGCAACTGTTGAGGGATTTTTAGGATTCTATAGTAACCAGTCACCATTTCGGAGGATGAAAGAAGCTGAACCGGATTTGACTGCCAAATGGATGGAGGATGTTACAACCAGGTTATTCTAATTTTTAATTGTATTTATGTAAAACTTTTTATTGGAATTAGTAATCACCAACAAAATGATGTTTGTCGTTACCTGCCAAAAAATGAACAGACAGAAATCCAGAAACATTAAGTAAGTTGAACAAACGTAATATTTCAATAAATAGTATAATGGGCACTCTATAATAGTATAATGGGCACTCTATAATAGTATAATGGGCACTCTATAATAGTATAATGGGCACTCTATAATAGTATAATGGGCACTCTATAATAGTATAATGGGCACTCTATAATGTTTCTACTCTGCTACTAGTAGATGTCTGTTGCCTTCGGCATTCTTTATTTAAACAATGTGAAAAGACTGTTGAATGACAACAGTTTAACATGTTCGCTGTGCATAAATCAAAATATTTCCACAACTAGCATTAATGCTGAAATTATAATCGGTAAACTTGCTAAATTGTTTGGGAATAGATGTTTTTCAACGGCGAACATAAATATACCCAGTTCTACATGCCAAACAAGTGCCATTGATCACCAATTTTCCACTGAAGCGTAAATGAAACCATGAACTATCGGTACAAGAATGAAGGTCTCATTCATTTTCTTAGTTGCGTAGCATATCTTTTGCTGTAACGTAAGTTAATGAGTTAGAGAAATCAATTTTATAAGTTAATAAGCAGGTAATAAAAAAATTACCCAATGAACTTGTGTAACTTAAGCTAGTCTTAATTGTTACTATAATAAGAACCGTGAGGCCAGCTTGTAATCATTACGATACTTTCACGTAATATAATGATTATTTGCTTGAGAGATCATCTCTATTGTAAATGATGATCTCTCACGCAATCATGACCTTCAAGCATGCTAATAATAACCGATAGTATTTTTGCAAGCACTCTGAGCGTTCGTATTTTAACCGGTGTAATAAGTATGTGCCCAATTATTCATTAGTATCGACAGTTGGACGCGTAATTTAATGGATAGTAAGCCAGTTTACAGAACTCAAGGTTTTGAGTTCAAAACCAGTACAAAGCAGATTTTTCATACCTAAAATTTCATTCTTTAAAACTAACTGGACATACGGTAGACAAATGACAAGCACCTAAATTTATATATAGATTTGTGGGATGGTGTTTTGTATAAGTTTAGTTGGGTAATAGGATATTTAAAAGAGACTGGTAAAATAACATCAAGAGTTTGAACAGGTTATATTTCTCCTAAAAGTTCAACAGTGATATTTTGATATCGTTGCAGATTGTTGAATACACTGGAAACAACTGGCATGTCCAGCGAGTTTACATATAATCTTGAAGTGCATATGTTACTTGGCCGGAAGCCACATCAACCCAAGTGAATGGAACATTCCAACAAGAATTAAATTTATCTGCATGAACTATACTAATGTTGACAATATATTTTTTATTTTTTTATTTTGTCTAATCAGAGAATCGTTCAATCCATACATAAATCTGTGACAACCCTTGAACTTGTTAATGGTGTGCGGGTGTGTGTGTGTGCGGGTATGTGTGTGCGGGTGCGTGTGTGCGGTTACGTGTGTGCGGGTACGTGTGTGCTGGTACGTGTGCGGGTACGTGTGTTCGGGTATGTGTGTGCGGGTACATGTGTGCGGGTACGTGTGTGCGTGTACGTGTATGCGGGTACGTGTGTGTGTGTGCGCGAGTGTGTGCACGTGGGTAATTGTGCGCGAGGTGTGTGTGCGTGGGTACGTGTGTGGGACAGTGTGTGAGCAGGTGTGTGTGTGTGTGCGGGGGTGTGTGTGTGTGCGGGTGTGGGGGCGTGTGTGTATAAAAAAGGTTACTGTTCCAGCAGAAGCTATCCATCAAAACTTTGAATACGACGATACTGGTACCTTTCGATGCTGGTACAAATGAAAAAATGAGATATCGTACTGTCTTTGTCTGACCAAACAGAGAGAGAATGTAGGGGCTTTTCCTACGGAGATAATACATTTGTCCTATGGAAAGAAAACAATTCAATGGCGAGATAGCAATTGAACCTTACGAAAAAATGAAAAGTTCAAGAAAGCACTAAAAAGCATTGTGTTTCATAGAGTTAATAGAATTCATAGTCTCAAATAATACGCCATTAAGCGTATCCATACGCTATATGGTATATGATAATGTATTTAATCAATATGCCTTGTACAGCTTAGTGGTAGAGCGCGAGTGTGGATTTAAAACTGGTTGCAATCTCCGCGAGTTTAAATCCATCAACGTGGATTTTTAATTCCTAGGTTTTAATAGCTATAGCTGGACATACACAGGCACACAAATTTTGAGAAATGCAGTATATAGATATATATATACACATATATATGTGTATATAATTACAACTAGGTTTCTACTATATTATAAGCTAATACAGTAAAGTAATACTGTGTGAAGAAAGTCGACATGCCTACGATCTGCCAATGGTGACCATGAGAATAAATATTGTACGATTGGAATTTTTATAATAAATTTTCGATATTATAATAAATGCATAATTTTCATAATAAAAGTATCCATGGATAAGGCACACCTGGGTTTTTAGGTCAACTTGTTAAAAACAGTGTGTCCTATATGCGGGTATTTACGGTAGAATGTTACATCTTTTAATGTTTTCTAACTTTATGCATATTTTGTTTGTATTTTTTAGATGTGCATCTGTATCTGAAAACTGAGTTTTTGATTTTACTACTAAATATGCAAATATTTGTTAATTGGATATTGTACATTGCATATTTTTTGTAGTATGTGATACTTGTACACTATATCATAAATTTGATAGATGTACAACCAGCACTAAAAGTCCCATAGTCAAATAAGTAGATGTTTTAGTTTTTTCTATCTTACTGTTAAAATTGTGAAATTAACATTTTAATTTATCAATTACTAGCTGTGCTACTTGGTGTTGCCCGCGTAATAAAACGTCTTTGGACAGAAAATTGATTTGAATTTAACATATTACAACATTTCCCATTCTAACTTTCAAACTACATCTCATGAGAGAAATGTTTTGTGTAGTTGAAATAAATTAAGAGAAAAATAAAAACAACTGTAAAGGTTTTAAAACTTTGTCAAACAACTGTAACTTTCAAACTTCATATCACGAAGAAATGATTTTATGATAGATAATAAAAGCACTAGCACTGGCACATTGCCATTGGTAAGCACTAGGCTTCTAATGACGGTACGCCATGGCGTTGCGTCTGCATTGTCCCGTTCCTAATAACAACTATAGCTGGAGGGACACACATAATATGTGTGTCCCTCAAAGTAATATATTATAATACTTTGAGAATTATATACTGTATATATATTAAAATAATGTATTGGTTGCTATCAGACCTGCCAACCCAAGAGTGGGGCAATGCGTGAGATTTGGTTTTGGGGCAATTGATGTATCAATGATAGTATATATAAAATTGTGGAAATTGGGCAAAAATCTCACGTATTTCTCACGCATTTCCATTTTTTCTTTGGGGTGATTGCGTGAGTCTCACGCCCAATGCGTGAGAGTTGGCAGGTATGGTTGCTATTTATGCTGCAATTCTGTCAGTGTAACCCAAACAAGAAGTTGGAGACATCTACAACTTGTAAGGTCAAAGTAATTCTCAAAATGTTTGCCATTTATTTATTCAAAAAACGGATTTTACTAATTACATGTGGCCACATGTACATGCACTTGATATACAATTTTGGAGTTATCTTAGTAAACATCTAGGAAAGGAAAACTCTCAATATATGAAAGTTACCAACAAAGTAAAGAAATGAGAAGTGGAATCGTTGTGGTTAAGTAACACTAGCTAGTTTTTGAAGTGAACTTTTGGAGGGTAAAAGTTGGTGTCTCAGTAATACCGTATGTTATCAATTGGAAGCATGGCATTTCCGGCACCACGGTAGTTGCTATGACGTCATTGACTAAACTTTCGTAAACGTAAACTCAGACCTGACTTACTGGGATAGTAAACCATTTACAAACGAGCCGGTTTGTAAGAGCCATACTGCCATGGGTACCCGATACTTCGCGAGCAAATTGGGTGCTCAAAATTACGCCATGTACCGACCTTCGTATCCTGATTCCGTTTTTGCAGCATGCATCAATTTTTTAAAGAATGATGTAAGTTTGGTTGTAAATATCTTAATCAACCTTTGCCTAACGGCACTATCTAGTGAGCAAAATTAGACCTATTTGTACTTGCCATCTTTAAACAAACTACGTATTTGCCGAGGCACTGTTCGACTATTTTTTCATAACTTTTTGCCATCTTTCTATATCAGACATGTTTCAAACATTCTAGCAGGTTTTTCTGAACAAATAGTTGGCGACATAATAAACAGTGACTGTTATTCCGGTCGCTCCATTGGTATTCATAACGGATTTCACGCAAAAATGTAGGTCAGATCTAAAAAAGATAACGATTTGTGAGTTTCAAGCCGCAATTCCTAAATCGGTTGCGGAATGTACACGTAAATTGATTTCGGCGCCTACAATATAACTGCGCGTTAATAAGGTCGTTTCTACGCAACTACAAAACTGCTAATGCTAGTTGCACTGAGTAGTTGTAGTAGGCTGTTGTTGTAAATGGTTTTTAGTATACTTTTGAATAGAGCTTGTACATTGATAATATTATTACGAACTATTACGTATGTACTACATTGCAAAACGATTATTTTGTATGACTACAGCAGGTTTTGGCTTGCCCACAAAACCGTTTTACTTTTTCTTCTAATTACAATACCAATTTGAACCTGACTTTTCAGCAATTATTAGCTTAGCTACAAAACAGTTATATTTTTATTAAATACATATTGGAACCTGACATTTCAGCAAATATTAGTCTAGCTACAAAACAGTTATATTTCTATTAAATAAATCCATTACGTCCATGGTACTACTGATTACATATAATCGCCAACACAGTTACACAGTTTTCAAACCGAGTTAGGAACTGCGGGCTAGAAACTCACAAATCGTTATCTTTTTTAGATCTGACCAAAAATGTATGTAGAAAAATTAAGATAAGAACGTTTAACTGGCGAACCCTCTCTGCAGTAAACTTTATTAGAATTTGAGAACTTAGGCAACAACAGCGACTAAACATGTCGTTATTTGTGCACTCAGTCAGTTTTATTTCTATTTTTGTATCAGTCCGTTTTATTTGTCCTTATGGATTTTATTTTGAGTTTATTTTATTCTTAAGTTCTACTAAAGTTTATCACAGAAACTGATTTTTGGTTAAACGTTGTAATCTTTTTTTTTTCTACATAAGTTTTTGCGTGAAATCCGTTATGATTACCAACGGAGCGACTGACATAACATCGCGGCCAAGCCGCGTAGACGGAAGAGAACAACTCCCTATAAGTGCAGCTGATGCATCAGGTGCAGTCATAGATATAGTAAACCCTAGATATGCAAATAATCAAAACAAGTGAGGCCTATAATTAGCATGACGCAACGTCATGGTGATGTGCAAAGCGAATCAGCTGATCTATTAACTCCTATTGACTTAGCACTAAAAACTGCTCAATTTTTCCATAGTTTGTGCATCTGAGACTGCATATTTTATTGAAAATATGTAAAACTTATATACAATAATACTTCAACTTACGAGTGCCCTAACGTATGAGAAACTTGAGATACGAGCCAGCTTTCAAGCAAGTTTTAGCACTAACATACGAGCCATGTTTGAGATACAAGCACATGAGTCAGTTGCCAAGTATTCCAGAGGTGTTTTATGAGAACAGCATCACTCTGTATTTTTCAACTGCTCAGATTATACTTTTGTACCATGTTTTTTGTGCACGATTTTCAGTGCTGAATTATGTGAATTAAAAGTACCGTGCGTAGACCGAAAGTTTGCCAGTAAAAGGATAGATAATGCAAAGAAAAAGTGAATGATAACAATTGATATTAAACGGAAAATTATTGAAAAATATGCAAAATATGTATGCGTGATTGAGCTAGCTCAGCAATATGACAGAAATACATCCACAATTATCAAACACAAGGATTATATTCAATGCATTTAGTTTGCAAAAGGACTAACCATAGTTTCTAAACGACGCAGCGATCTTCATGACCACTGATAGATAGACTGCTCAGGCTTTAGATAAAAGACAAACAATTGGCCGGTGACGGCGTAACTGAAACGATGCTACGTAAAAAGGCCGGTGCTATCTATCAAGACTATAAAAAATAGACATTCGGATAAGTTGGCTAGTGGTCGTGCATTAACCCTTGGTGACGACACCTGTGTTCGTCCTGATCGCAACATGCTGAAAGGGCGACAAAGGCCAACGTCCTTGAATAGGTTTCTCTTAAAACGGCCAGCTGGTCGTGAGAGCGAAACAAAATTAGCTAACCAGCGAGAAACTTAAAGCTATGAACGCCGAAGAAATTTTAATTACGTTAAGTTAAAGATTAAAGTTTGCTTTTAGGTTTGCTTTTAAGTTTGTCTTTTAAGACTTGGATAAAATCCAAATTTATCAAAGTCAGCTGTTGTAATGAAGGATAACTTATCTCTCCCTCTCTGGCAAATGCTAGCGTTAGCTGCTATTGTATGTATTTAATTTTACATTTTAATTAATCACATTTCCTTGCATTATTTTTTATTTGTTGCTTTTTGAATGCATGTGGTAAGTTAGGACAATAACCAACATGTTCTTTCTGTTACAAATATATTGTTTTGAGTGTTTTATTTGCATTTTTAGAGTATGGAAACCAATCAATATATATTTAATTGTTCTATATATAAATAAATTGCACCAACATGCGAGTAAATTGACATACGAGCTCATTCTCTGAACGCATTAAGCTCGTAAGTCGAAGTATGACTGTAATGACTTTGGATGAGAAAGGCAAGAATCTTACACACATGGTAATGAATAATACCAATGATTTAGAAGCTTCTATATCATTGATAATACAAAGAGTGACCAAATAGAAGTTAAACTAATAACAAACTAATGAATCAAATGAGATTTAGAAGCAGTAAAGCTGTATCACTGTATTAAACACCCATTAGACTTGACTGAAAATAACTAGACGAGATAGTTTTTGTCCAAGGTTGGTTGAACTATATTCCTGCTTTGAAGCGGCATAGTGTATTCTGATTTTAGTATAGCGATTTACTATAGTTTTGAGTAGACTGTTGGCATGCACTGTACATGTAAAACCTTGATTGAGGTTATGTAATAAGACATATATGTTATTGTCTGTGATGTTACTTGTTTAAAAGCTCTCTGTGTGATACCATAGCTCTCCATGTGTGAATGTAGGCACTTTTCTGCAGCAATACATATTCGGCCTATCAATCTGGTCACCAATCCTCCTCTGGCTCCTCTGTTTTTAGCTGAGATTAGGGTTATGTCATCACTATTTCTACTTCCCACTACTTCTACATCGGTCAAGAACTTGATATACTCATCACATTTGAGTTAAAAAACAATCCTCATCACCGAACTCCTCATCTTCACCTTCCTCAGCTTTTGTCTCTTCTTTCTTTTTCTTTCTAGCCAGAGAATGTAGCAGGATAGCAGGAGTTGGCCAGTTTTTTCAGCCCTGCTCACATCCAGATCAATACAGTTAACATTGGGATGTGGTGTGATATCTGCTTTTATGAACAGTGCTCGAATTGCAGATCTAAAGCACTGCACATCCGGGTTATTGTTATAGCCACCCTTAGATTGTATTGTGGAAAACAGAATCTCAATGTGATCCTGGTTGATCTTAAAGGTTAGGAAGTAATTGATGTAAGGGTAGTTGCTGAAAAGATAATGAGTAATGCCATGTACAGATTTGGCTGCTGACTCAAAACCAATGACGAAATGATGATGATTTTCCTATTATTTTCTACTAGCAGCTTTCAGCTTGGTGTCTTTAATCGGCATAGATAGCTTATGATATTGTTGAGAACTTCTTGTTTTGAGTTGAAGTTCTGTCTTGTTATGGGCAATTCAGGATATACCTGGGGTGTTGTGGTCTCTTCTGATGACATTTCACTAAGAATTTGGTTTTATTGTTACGTTTATGACTTAAAAACTAGCATGCCAAGCGTGCTTCCACTACTAAACTTATTGCTCAATTGAAGGCTTTGATGTTGTGATGCACATCACTACAACGTAACATCGTGAAAACAACAGCCAATTATAGGCCTCACTTTTGCTCCATTGTAGTGATAGCTATTCGCCAATCTAGGGTTTACTATATCTATTGGTGCAGTACGTCTTGTGACAAGCTGTTGTTGCTCGCCGCTCGACGGGGGGACAACTACGCAAAACAACAGCTTGTCAAGACAGGCTATATAATATCGTGATACTATTATATAATTGGGCCTAGTAAAACGCGTGATAAATTTTGTGATGCTGCGTGATGGCTAAAATCTTGCCAGATCGTCATAAAATTGCTCCCAATGGCCTACCAGATGCATTTCATGTGGGATATTATGTAAATATCCGAGGCTTTCTAGTGATTAGCCAGTAATGAGGCACTGGCTTTCATGGAGAGCCAGGGCTTTGAAAAGCTAGCTTTTCACAGGAAAGCCGAGGGACTAACATGTCTCGCTAAATAAGCTGGCGTTGAACAGATGCTTGGCAGAAGGCTCAGCAAGAAAGCAAGTGAGCTGATCATCCGTATTGCCGTGCTTCTACTGACAAGCAATTTGCGCTGTGGAGATCGTGCTTCAGAGTCCATTGGGTAGCAGTGAGGCTGCTGATTTAGTTTGCCTACGGGTTGGCAGTAGGGACTGCCGTGAGATCAGTGACAGCATTCTGCTGTGGGCGTGTATCGCTGTTATGGTGAAGGCTGGTGGCAAAGGGGAAGTTGGTGTGTCATCGTAGCAGCTAGGTGCTGCGCAGCAATATCCTCAATATATTGCTAACATTTTAAGTAATACCTTAACAAATCAATGATTTTCTTTCCAAGTTTAAATTTGAATTAGCGTGATGATTAAAACCATTTTTAAACAACATAAAATCATTCAACAACACTCATGAGTTGTGGAGGATTTTCGCTAAGATTAAAAAATGTGTGACACTGCGTGAAGGCCAAAGTCATGCCATATCATCATAAAGCTGCTCCTGATGGCTTACCAGATGCATTTTAAGTAATATCTCAACAAACTAGTAAAATGCGCAAGCGTCAAAATTGGTCCAAAATGTATTAAAACTAGCTAAAACACTTCAAAATCTATTAGAAATAGTCAGGAGTCATAATCAGACACGATTGAAAAAAACTTTGACCTGTATTAGCTGGAAAATAATTAAACTTGGAAAGAAAATCGAAGGAGTCTTTTACACATTTTTAAGGAAATCCGATGCAGTTTGTCTATCTTATCCTGTTATCTTAGATTCACAATTATATCATTCAGGCTCTTTATTGAAATAACAATCTGGCTTTGCCACATCACTATTTCAAGGTGATACTTGTTGTGTTTTTGCATACTGATGCGAAGGATGCAGTTATTTCACTGAGGATTATGCGTTCGTCTTCCACTTGGCTGATATTGGGTTCGGATTTAGATCTACACACTTTATCATAGTGACCAACTTTTCCACAAGATTTACAGCTAACACCTTTGGCAGGGCATGTTCCTCTTGTGTGCATCAAATATCCACATCTGCCGCATGTAGTGTTATTACTCTGTTTGCTGGCGTTACTACTCACCAGGTGGTTGCTCCTAGATTTGGGTCTGCTGCTGCTTTGAACTCTTGAGACGGCGTCGACAGCATCAGATTTGTTTGCTGCACCTCCACCATGCCCAATCTAAGCCATTAATGTGTTTGTCCACCTCTTCTGATTGTCGAACCATTTTAACGGCAACGCCTTCTGGAAGCTGGTCCACATTCATCTTTTGAATTTCACGGCTACAGTCTGTGTCGAGGATGCCAACTACTATACGGTCTCGCATTTGCTCAGACCTGTTTGAAAACTCACATCTGTCTGCAATGTCATTAAGGGCTCGGATATATTGCTCAACTGTCTCTCCTGGCTGTTGATCACGTCTGAAGAACCTAGCCCTTTCATAAATAATGTATTTACATGGGGTAATATATTTCTGAAAAGCTTCAGTAACTTTTTTGTAGCTTTTTGCATCATCAGCTGACAGACTTAGGCCATTAAATGTGCCTTCACTCTTACTTCCTAGGCAGTATAAGCAACTGTATATTTGTAACTGCTCTTCATCTTCATTGAGCTTCGCGACTGCATGATAGCGGTTCCAACGAGCAAACCATTCTTTCCAGTTTGCCGGGTCAAAATCAAACTCCTTCGGAGGATTAAATTTTGTCTTTATATGTCAGAGAATGTATCTAAATATATGCAATAAATGTTTGTGCATCTAGAATTAGCACATACTGGGCACCACGTGTTTTAGCATACTGATGCGAAGGATGTAACTTAGGAATAGTTCGGTGAGCATTTATTTAACCAGGAACTGACTGATATATCGATACGTCTATGTAGTAGGATTACGAGAATAAGGAAACGATACTACATAAGAATTGACATCCAAAAGAGTATTACGATTATACAACAATACTGAGATGATATTTTAATCTATTTTAATTAAATATCTGAATGTAAACACAACAAATATAATATAATAATTGTAAATCTAAGATAATAAACTAAGACAGGTTAGAAGACAGACAAAACAGACAGACAAAAGTTGCCAGTCAAGTTTAAATTATTTCCAAACTAATACAGGTTGAAGTTTTTTTCAAGCATATGTGAATATGACTCCTGATGATTTTTATTAGATTTTAAAGTGTTAACTAATATTAACACAGGTTTAGTAGAACGCGTCATGTGTGAATCGGCGCTACGATTAAAAATACTTCTAAATAACATAAAATCATTCTAAAACACTCATAAATGAGTTTGGAAGGATTTCCAGTTGGGTAGAAAAATTGCGCGAAGGCTAAAATCATGCCAGATCATCATAAAATTACTCCCAATGGATTATCAGATGCGTTTTAAATATTGACACAACAAAATTCACATTACAGTTATTTGGTATCAAAAGGTTCACCATGTCTTGCTTTGCTGTGTTGTGGGTTTGAAATATGTGGAAATGTGATTACAAGCTCTTAAAAGATCAAAAACGAACAGTTAATTGCAGCCATCACGAAAACGCTGTAGGTCGGAATCCCTCTCAAAACGACTCAACTGTGATGTAGTTGAACACAATGTGCTTCTGTTTACACTTTCATGCAATCTCATTCGTCGAAAGATTTTCACAAATATACTTCACGCATTCAATAAAACCATGTTTATTGTGCCTATGCTTCTTTTCATCATCATTGTAATGCTGTTACTTTCAGCACCGATATCTCAAAACCTAGCCTGTAAGTTAGTTTAATTTTGTAACCTTAGCTCAAAGGGTTGCATATCATCCTCTGATAACCATGAAGAGCCTGTTGGTCACCTGTGATGGTCGAAAAATACTGCAAAAATTGTTCGCGTGTTTGGCCAGAAATATGGGTCACATGATCCGATTACGACTACATGATTAGACCAAACTGAAATGAAACTGTAAAGTAGCGAGCATCTATACTTGATAAGGGTTTTCCGGTAGAACCTGAAGTGTTGGTCATAAACTAGTGCTCCGAAACATTTTATATTGAGCCTTTTATTGACCTTTCATTTCACGCAATAACATCACGTGTCAAAACAATAACCACATTGAGCTGAGTACGTCATCAAAATAAAGGGATTCCAACCTGCGGCTGTTTTTTTAATTGTTCGTTTATGAGCTTTTAATTTTAAGAGCTTGTAATCCCGTTGCCAGATATTTTGAATCTACAACACAGCAGAGTGAAACATGGTGAACCTTTTGATACCAAATAACTGTAATGTGAATTTTGTTGCAAGTCAACCTTTGAAAATGTGTAAAAGTTTCCAGTGATTTTCTTTCCAAGTTTAAATTTTTTTCAAGCTAACACAGGCTGAAGTTTTTTTTTTCAAGCATGTGTGAATATGACTCTTGAAAATTTTTAATAGATTTTAAAGTGTTTTTATTTAGTTTTAATACATTTTGAACCAATTTATTCAGACCAATTTTGAACCTAGTTTGTTGAGATATTACTTAAAATGCATCTGGTAAGCTATTGGGAGCAATTTTATGACGATCCGGCATGATTTTAGCCTTCTGTCAACACTGTAACATTGTATGTTGAGCTCCCCATATGCATCATTGCATTGAAAAAAATTTTCTAAAAGCTTTCCTGTAGCTTGCTAAGCAGGGTGTTATGTAATTGATGTCAATATAGAACACACATTATTTTAAACTTTAATGAAAAGACAACTCTAACAGCTGCTATGTATAAAATACTCATGAAGCTACTGATAATAAATTAATAACCGATGCTGCTAAACAACTACTCATGTTATAAGTTTATCCTGTTCAACTTTCATACATTAATTTGCTGTAGGTTTCAAATGAAGTCATCAAGTTTCCTTTTGCTGTTGATGTTGGCTGCGGTACTGGGCATCAATCTACAGTTCCACTAGCAAAATACTTTGACTCAGTGTTGGGGGTAGATATCAGTGAAGAGCAGATAGCAGAGGCAAACAAAAGCAAACATCCGGAGAATGTTAACTTTAAGTAAGTGGTTAACATATACACTATGTGTGGTTGAAAATGGCTTGACAACTGGTATAATTCAACATGTTATACTTACTTTTGCTAGCTATGTCTGTAATGCCGGATTGAGATTCAAAGATGCACTATTTAGTATCAGAACTCTTGACTTTGATGTAATAGTTTCCCTAAGTGGTACCGAAAGGATGAAATTGATACTTACCTTTTATACTTACCTTTACTTGCATGCTGCCTGTTTGACTTGGATTTTAACCCCATGATTTATTACTTTATGATTTTGGAAGATGAGAAAACTTTCTCTCGTGCATAATAATTTAGCAAAGATGCAAAACATTCTCTATAGTAATGAGGAACTTTTAGGGCGTATACATGGAATGCTACATGTTTGTCAAATTACTCCTTTTTACATTTCGTTAACATGTTTTCTATGGATGCAATTATTGATGATATACAATTTAGGCAAGAGAATGCCACTCTTATGAGTTTGCTTTAGGGAGAAATGCTTTTGACATTTTTATTCCTGGAATTTTGCTAACAGGGTGGCAGCAGGGGAAGCACTTCCTGTCGAAAATGAGACTGTATCATTACTTCAAGCAGCTGCTGCAGCACACTGGATGGATTTAGCGCAATTCTATAAAGAAGCTGACAGAGTTTTAACTCCTGGAGGGGTTGTCACGCTATATTGCAATGCAGGCCCAGCTCAAGCCTTGAACCATCCTAAATCTACTGAAGTCGATCCTATACTTAAGGAGGTAATGTTAACAACAATGGCGGTCAAATTTATTCTAGGGACAGGTTTTATACCATTTTCCTCACACTGTAATTGCTTATATAATATGGTGATATTCTTTTGCTTTGCACTGGGACTATTAATTGGTTTTGTGAATGAAAACATTTTGTTTGAAAACAAATTGTTTTAAACTTAGTAGCAGCTATTTTAATAACGGTAGAATTTGTTTAAATTTGAGTCCTTGAAAAGTACTTGAAAAAATGAACTTGAAAATTAGCTCCTCCAATGAACTGGAAATAGCCTTTAGAAGTACTGTATTTGATGGTTTATAGCGTACACTTGTTTTATTAAAAGTTGTTGAATATGTACTAGTTTTTTACTTTGACCACCGTCATTATCTTGTATTTGTATATAGCTGTTGTCATACTCTTTGTTCATATTGACTTACTCACCTGTTATGTAATTGTTATGTAATAATCCTTTTACTCTCTTGTCTCACTTATGTAGTAAGTCAGTTGCTGTTTAGCTTTCAAATATACAAGAATAACAGGTTATGGGCCCAGACAGGCAAACAAAGAAGCTGTACATGAGTTTGATACCAGAAAAAGGGTGATCGGCTATTATACTGACTGACCAACGACTGGTGAACCAGGAGTTAAAAAAAATTGATACCATGAACAGTGAAACAAGGACTACTGAACCAGAACATAGATTCTACCTCTCATTCTACAATGGACAGTGATAAATGGACAATAGATAAGTTGGACAGTCAGAACTATCAGACATGGAAGTTCCAGATGAAACACATTTTGCTGCTAAAGGATCTATACGATATCGTGGATGGTACTGAGAAAGCACCAGAAGGTTCAGCTGATCAAGTGCTGAAAACTGCTTTTAAATCCAGGTATCGTAAGGCTTTCTCAGTAATTGCTCTATCTGTTAGTACTGAACTTCTCTACTTAATAACAGATACAGAAGCACCTGATGTAGCATGGAAGCGGCTGCAAAACCATTTTGAACGTAAAAATGACAATGGCTGTGTAGGCAATGAATTGACATTTATCACTCATCATAGCAATGCATTTTCATCGCACAGTAGCTCATCCTGGCTAATTGACTCGGGAGCATCGTGTCGTATGACACCTAACAGGGAAAGTTTTAATAGCTACAAGAAGCTAGAACAGATAGCAATGGTCAGCCTAGGTGATGGTCGAACAGTTGAAGCTGTGGGAGTTGGTGTTGTAAAAGTGATGCTAAAGCTCAATCGTAGAGTTCAATGTGCATCTGCATTTTACAATGTACTTCATGTCCCTCAGCTAACAAGCAGTTTACTTTCAGTTCGAGCTGCCACTCAGAAAGGCTACATTGTTCAGTTCGGCCATACTCGATGTTGGATTAAGGATGCTAGTGGTCGAGTTAGGGCCATGGGATCACTAGCTAAGCTAATAAGCTGTTCAGTCTAGACTGTGTACAAACTGAAACTCAATATGCAAACACTGCTAGCGCAGAGATTTGGCATCAACGTCTAGTACATGTGAATAACACTACTCTGAAAAAACTGAGTAAAGGAAATATAGTCTGTGCTACAAGCTTACCTGCAATAGACATTTCTTTTTGTGAAGGCTGTGCTGAAGGAAAGATGACTCGTAAACCCTTCAAACCTGTGGGAGATATCAAGGCTACCCAAAAGCTGGAACAAGTGCATTCTGACGTTTGTACAATGGAAACAGAATCAATTGGAGGTAGCAAATACTTTGTTACCTTTATAGACGATTTTTCTAGATGCTGTGCTGTGTATTTTCTTAGAAACAAATCTGAGGTACCTGAGAAGTTCAAAGAGTTTGAAGCACATACAACCAATCAATCTGGAAAAACCATTAAAACACTGAGATCAGATAGAGGTGGTGAATACTTGTCTCAAGAATTTACCGACTACTTGAAATCTAAAGGTATTCATCATGAACTCACATCAGCTTACTCACCGGAACAAAATGGTGTTGCTGAGCGAATGAATAGAACTCTGTGTGAAGCAGCACGTTCAATGTTGTGCCATGCTAAATTGTCAAAGCAATACTGGGCTGAGGCCATTTCTACTGCTGCCTGCGTTAGAAATCGGCTTCCTACTTCCTCACACAAGAATGATCTCACACCGTATGAGAAGTGGTATGAACGCAAACCCAACATAGACAATCTAAGGGTGTTTGGATGTATTGCTTATGCTCATGTTCCAGATCAACTGCGACAGAAACTTGACAAGAAGTGCCAGAAGCTAAGGTTTATAGGATACAGCAAACAGTCAAAGGCATACCGCCTGCTTAATGAATCGACTGGTGAAGTCACTACTAGGCGAGACGTGGTATTTGATGAAACAAACTTTACAAATACCGTTAAACCATCATGTGACCAATATACAAAGCAGAAATCTATTCTTGTTGAACATTCAGTAAATGAACAGACAACTCCAAACCTATCTGGACAATGCACTGGTGAAGGGCAACAGCGACGCATATCTGCTTGCGAACGTAGACCTCCGGTTCGCTATGGAATTGATGAGTATGTAAGCCAGGCTCAACACGTCGCTCATCAAGCTGGTCACATAATTGAACCAGAGACATTCTCAGAGGCAAAACAAAGCTCTCAACATAAGGAATGGATAGAAGCTGCTAGGTGTGAGTATCAGTCACTGATAGATAATAATACCTGGAATCTTACAGAGTTACCTCAAGGACGTAGTAGTGCTGTTGGATGCAAGTGGGTGTTTAAAGCTAAACATCGAGGTGACGGAACTGTAGAGCGATTCAAAGGTCGTCTAGTGGCTAAGGGTTATTCACAGCAGCATGGAATAGACTATCATGAGACATTCTCACCTGTTGTTGGTTTTGCAACAATTCATACGCTACTGGCATATGGCCTTAGGCGCAACATGTACATTCATCAAATGGACGTTGTAGCTGCTTTTTTGAATGGCAGACTTGATGAAGAAGTCCACATGTCTCAACCAGAAGGTTTTATTAAACCTGGATCTGAACATCTTGTGTGTAAACTCAACAAGTCTATTTATGGACTGAAGCAATCCCCTAGATGCTGGAATCTTGCTCTAGATAGTTTTCTGAAGTCCATAGATTTTTGTCAGTCGACTACTGACCCATGTGTATATGTTAGAGATAGCAATTCAGGCATCAAAACTATAATGGCTGTATACGTTGACGATCTCATTATAATGAGTGATGACGATGCATCATTAATGCAAGTGAAGCATGCTCTCTCAAATCAGTTTAAAATGAAAGACTTAGGACCACTGCACTATTGCTTGGGGGTTAATATTGATCAACACGAGTCTTCAATATCTCTAGATCAACAATACTATCTCCAGCAAGTCATCAATCGCTTTGGTATGCAGGACTCAAACCCGGTATCCACACCTGCAGACATAAATGTTAAACTCATAAAATATGATGGAATCAGTAAGCCTGTAGATTCAAAAAAGTATCAAGCAATGGTTGGTTCACTTTTATATGCTTCAGTTGCAACACGTCCAGATATAGCACAAGCAGTAAGTGAAGTGTCAAAGTACAACTCATGTCCAACAGAAGCTCATCTTACTGCTGTAAAGCGAATCATACGCTATATCAAAGGAACACTGACAACTAATTTTTGCTGCAACAAGTCAGATGAAGCTAAAGTCGTCGGTTATTCCGATGCAAACTGGGCTGGAGACTTAGATAATCGATGTTCTACTTCAGGTAACGTGTTCCTAATGTCAGGTGGAGCTGTAAGCTGGCAAAGCAAACGTCAAAATACTGTAGCCGTCTCAACGGCAGAAGCTGAATACGTCTCGTTATTTCATGCAACACAAGAAGCAATGTGGTTACATAAGTTACTCAATGACATTGATGGCAAGGATGCTCATATGCCTACAACATGCATGGTTGACAATCAAGCAGCAATCGCTATAGCTAAGAACACTGCAACAAAATCCCGAACAAAACATATTGACATCAAATATCACTTTCTGCGAGAAGCTGTTGCAAATGGACACATTCTTATTAAATACTGTCCATCTGCTGATATGACTGCCGATATCTTAACTAAACCCCTATGCAGAGACCGTTTTGTAGTACATCGGCAGAACATGGGGCTAACAGATTAATAAGTGTGCATGTCAAAACTATGTGGGAGTGTTGAATATGTACTAGTTTTTGACTTTGACCACCGTCATTATCTTGTATTTGTATATAGCTGTTGTCATACTCTTTGTTCATATTGACTTACTCACCTGTTATGTAATTGTTATGTAATAATCCTTTTACTCTCTTGTCTCACTTATGTAGTAAGTCAGTTGCTGTTTAGCTTTCAAATATACAAGAATAACAAAAATGGTGTAAAAACTCTCTCTGCGTCTTATGTACATGATGAGGATTTTTCTTAAAATTCCACATGAAAATGTCACAGATGTTTTATCCTAGCTTAATGTTCATTTATTTACCATTTATTTGTTTATTTATTTCATTTATTTGTATGTCATCAAAATAAAGGGATTCCAACCTGCGGTTGTTTTTTTAATTGTTCGTTTATGAGCTTTTAATTTTAAGAGCTTGTAATCCCGTTGCCAGATATTTTGAATCTACAACACAGCAGAGTGAAACATGGTGAACCTTTTGATACCAAATAACTGTAATGCGAATTTTGTTGCAAGTCAACCTTTGAAAATGTGTAAAAGTTTCCAGTGATTTTCTTTCCAAGTTAAAATTTTTTTCAAGCTATATGGATGCAAGCTTTTCAAGGAATATGGATGCAAGAAACAAGAGGCAAAGTTACGCTACTCGCTACACATTTCCCGTTATAGAGGATGCAAATATAGGAGATGCAAATTAAGGATATGAAAATAAAGCAGCAGGATATTATGTTGAGCCTCCTACTGAAAAAAGATTTTCTCTTGGCAGCTGCAGGAAAATAAATTTGCTCATGAACGCAAGATTGAAAAGTTTAAAGGCACAGAAGGGTGGTGTTATCGCTTTATGAAGAGAGGTTTGTTAATGCGAACAAAAACATCGATTGGACGAAAAATTCCAGTGGATTATAATGACAAAATTGTTAATTTTCATAAATTTTTTATAGCTGCTTGAAAAAAACATTCCTTAAAACTCGGCCAGATTGGAAATATAGATGAAGTTTGACTAACATTTGATGTGCCATCACATAAAATTGAGCACGAAGAGCGCAAAGACTTGCAGTGGAAACGACAGGTGATAAAAAGACACATACATGTACGATTGCTCCTTCATGTTGCACCGATGAAACAAAACTGCCTCCTTTTTATATTTTTAAAAGGAAAACTTTCCCTACAGAAAAAGTACTAAAAAGTGTTCATTGTCATCCTAAAGAATAAATAAAGATGACCTGAAAATATGGTTATGAAATGTATGGGCGAGACATCCGGGTAGATTATTATGGATCATGCCACGAAAGAAAAGTGGTGAAAATATGGACTGATAAAGCAGTCATTCCTGGTGAGTAAACAGGTCAACTACAACCTTTAGATGTATCCCTAAATAGATCATTTAAGCAAGGTGTGAAGGAGCTTTGGAATGATCGGTTGACAATGCCAAATCACGATCTCACACCAACAGGAAGGATGAAAAGACCGAGCATTGCAGAAGTTGGTGAAAAGATGAAACAAGTTTGGGATAACGTCAGACCTGAAATTGTTGGGAAATCTTTTGGGAAATATAGTCTCAGCAACGCTCTTGATGGAACAGAGGATGACGCATAGGGTTATTTCAAGACTACGATTATAAAGATGGCCAATTACAGCGTTCTGGTTACGACAAATTTTTTGGACATAAAGACGAGTAATATTTGTTGACCTAGTTTTCTGTTTCTATTCACTTATTATGTCTTATGTTTTGTTATTTTGCTTTCCGTAAAGTTTTTGTATAAATCGTGTTTTCTCCTGCCAGAAGTAGTTTCCATAATCGTCCGGAGTGACTAGCTAAATTCTATGATTCTGTGATAACCTACTAAAATATGTATAAAAATCTATAAAAAAATTTCTTTCCAAGTCCTTCTGAAATTGAAAGTGCGTCCTAGGCAGAAATGTGTCCTATAGGCCATCAAATACCATATTTAAAAAGAACTCTGAACATTTACTAATCAGCTGCATGCAAAATTCGGAAAAATTAAAATTAAATTAAAAATTTTGTCAAATTAAATTCTAACAATAACAAGTCAGAGTTAAACTAAAGAGATCTAAATACTAAATACATCTATAGTGTTGTGTATTATTGTTATCATTGTATTGATGAAATTGTCAAAGCTATGTAATCTTATTGGTTATGTAATCTTATTGGTTTTGTGACCTTACTTACAGCTTTTTTATTATGTTATTTATTGTTATTTGTTTTTATTAGCTATTTTTAACTTTTTCCTAGCTAATTCAGCCTAGAATTTTTTCTTCATGTTTTTTTAGTTGCATAAGGTTATAGTTATAGTCTGTACTTGGTTAATTACCTAAGCATCTCAAGGTTAAAATATGCTTAGCCGGTTTTCTTTTTATAATAAAAGCTGTGTGAATCACCGTTTTGAACCTTCAAGTATATAATATTTAGCCTGTTAACTTATTACAGATATATGAAAGACCTTTGGAGAGAGGCTTTTGTCCCCCTGCCAATGACTTGGTGAGACGTCGTTACACAGATGAATGCTTTCAAATTCCTTATAGTGACAAAACGAGGTGATTAAACATTATTTCAGTTGGTTTTAATGGATTAGCATTGTGGTTTTTTCACTGTCTAACATTGAAATCATATATGAATAGAAAGATTCACACATTAACATAGTAATGTAATACAGTGGAACCACTACTTATAAAATACTCTGCTTGCGAAATTTTTAAGCTACAAAATGCCTTTTCGTAGAAATAATACGTCGACTTTTGAAAGATGTTTTAGATAGGAAAGACCAAAAGGCCTTTCAGAGCTTGGCCTGTTTGCTTTTTTGTTTGAAAAGCAAAATGAAAAAAGAAATTGCAACTTTGTTGTGTGTATTCACTTTGAATTTACCATGTATGGTTTGTTAATGAATGCTCTCATTTTGTACACTACTTTTTCTCTTGCCAACTTTTGGCTGCCTCTTTCCGCTGTTGTATAGTTTGGAGTTATCATATATCGCATCTAGAGTGGAAAAACTTTAATTTTTAGCAATTCAAGTTTTGTGTTTTCTATATGACAGTTTTTGGTTAGTATATATAAACCTTTATACTTGCGTGCATTTAACACATTTATTTTGAACAAAACAAAACCACGAAAGCAACACACCATTCACATCGTCTGACCGCCATACTCCTACTTCTGTGATCTTCGCTTTGCCCCGTTTCTATGGCTAAAGATATACAAACCAACGTACCATTCATAGTTTTTATTCATTATTTCTCCGGTTTTTTTTCCATGTGTACTTTTTATATTTATAGTTTAGTAATATAATTCTAACATGCGTTTATTACGTTTTAATTATTGAATGTATTTATAACTAGGTGGAATGCCTGTCGTTGCACGGTTAATAAAAAAACAGCTTATAAACAGTGGCTAGTAATGTAGTTGTCAAAATGCTATGAAATGGCTTCTGAAATCAAAATAATTTTGTAAGTAGAGATTCCACTTTGTATTCAAGTTCAGAACTGGCACACATTGATTGACATACTATCTTACCATGTTATTAGCCATGGTGAATATTACCGTCTTGTTTGGAAGATAACTGAACATCGATGGATTGTTCATGTTAATGTCATGCTACCTATCATACTTGCCAAGTAGTTGAGAAAAAAAAGTGTGAGAATGACAGTAAATGTAGTAGTTGAATCTGAAGCCTAGATTTCTTTGTGAAGTTTTTTTTCTTTATTGGTACCTACATGGGAGGCCCTTCCACGATTTTATTCAGTGTTCAGGTACTCTACTATCAATGTGAGGTCATGGTCGTTTGCCAACGATATGTCACAGCTCCATGTATAATCTTTGTTTATTGATGAAAAACTGTAGAGCAAATCGTTAGACATCAATGTTGCTAAATCTAAATAGCCCAGGTTTTATGGTTTCATTGTTGCTAACTTTGTATGATGATGAAGGCTCACAACTAGTAAACAAAGGGAAAATATTTATGAATTCATCATGCTAAGTTTATCGTTTAAATCAATAGTACAAATTTACTACACTGTTGAACTTTAAACTGTTGAACTTTGACTTATGATCACTGATACATAAATCTTTTTATTAGACGACAAAAAGAACCTTAGCAAATATTTATCTGGAAATAATTTCCAACATACATCGTCTGAAATGTTTCAAAACATAACAATTTTGTAAGTAAAAGTAAAGAAGATAGTAGAAATTACAATAAAACCAAAGTAATAAAAATATATGTTAATTTAAGCTATATATGATTGTTAGTAAGAATTATTAAATGTAAGAAAAACTTGTTTATTTGAGAAACACTTGGAGCCGTTTATCTAAATCAGTCAATATGTGTTTCACCCATATCGTTTGTGTGCCATTTGACTTTCTTGATGGTGAAATATAATTTTATGTTATTTATAAACATTTATGTTAAAAAACAACAACATACCTTTGGTAGAATAACATTTAATACTTAGTTAAACAAAACGGTTGCAATCTTTTGCATTAACGAAAATTTCTTCACATAATTTACTATTACAGTTGTCTAACTTTTGTTGTTATTTTAAACAATTTGCCCAGCTTAAAAGTCTGTTTTCTTGCAGGCTAAATGATATTCAGACAATGATACGTACTCCTTCGAGTTAAGGTTAAAAAGTTTAACGATTTTTTACGGTAAGTTATAAGATATCAGTGCTAAAAGTGACAGCATTACAATGACGATAAAACAGACGGGTAAGAACACTAGACATAGTTTTATTGAATGCGTGAAGTATATTTGTGAAAATATTTCGACGAATGAGGTTGCAAGAAAGTGTAAACAGAAACCATCTCTCACAACTACATCACATTCGAGCCGTTTTGGAAAGGGAATCCAAACTACGGCGGTCTCATGTGGCTGCGGTTTTCTGTTCGTTTTTGAGCTTTTAAGAGCTTGTAATCACCTTTCCACATATTTGGCACCTACAACACAACAGAGTAAGACATGATGAATCTTTTCATATCAAATAATTGTAATGTGAATTTTGTTGCAAGTCAACCTTTAACCTTTTAATTTAATGACTAGAGTAACTGTGGTATTATTCGTTTGTGTCTACAACTTTTCTTTTTTATGACTCACTTGGTTTAGGGGCCATGATTACAGTAATTTTATGATAAATTAAGCCCACGCCATTGATGTTAATTTGAATTGATTTTCTCATTTGTTTCAATACAGTGAAATCTATGCAGCAAAGAAAAAATTGTATGGCTAAAATATTAAGTCAGTCACAGCTTTTTAGTTTAGCGAACTCCACCTTCATCGTACATTAATGGAAAGATAAGACAAGTTTGTCTTACAAGTTTATAGTTTTGTGTCGTGATTGTAGCAAGTGTGGCACAAACATGTTGACTTGTTTCAGGATAGACAACATTCCACATCCTATTACAAACACTGTTGAAGGTTATGTGAAATTTTGTAAAACCTTGTCATCATTCCGAAAGATGGAACAGGCAGAGCCTGATTTGACTGAGCAGTGGATAGAGGATGCTACATCCAGGTTATTATGGCTTTATGTTCTTAATCAGAGTTCATTGACAGATTTTAGTTTAATCGAGGTTGATTTTTCAGTCAGCATGCATAAAACGCAATGATACGATTCTTTCCCGTTGTTTTGCTGCCATTCATGCCGAAGGTCAGATTGTTTGACTGACGAAACATGTTTGGCCTGGTCATACTGCATTCACAACGATATATTCCTGCATGATTAACAGAAATCACTTTACAAGCCCATGAAGAATCATTACGTAATTTATATATTATTTTTTATGATGGTTTTATTTTTGGAGCGGTTTTTAACTGATTCAAAAACTTCATACATGAGTTCAGCAAAGTTTGAGAACCGGGGGTTCTCAAGCGTAACTTGGTAGCTAAATTTTCCATTAGCTGTCAGGCTTCACTAATTTATTTCATAGAGGCTTACTCAAATGCTCTTCGAGTAAAAGTGCAATTTATAAATTCTGGAACGAACGAGTGTTGTGATGTTATGATGTTCCTTATTATCCATATTCCATACTTCATATGATTTGATTAGCGTTATGGCAGTTTATGAGATGTTAGTTAGGTGCATAATAATGGCGGTTGAAAAAGGTCATAGTTGAAGGTTAAAGAACAACAGCTCCAAAATACGTGCTGTGTCTATAGATACATTCAAATAAAATTTTGTTTCTTATTAAGGCTATTAATTTTGGCAGTTTTACTAGTTGCAGTAAAATATCTGGCTGCATGTAAACTTGAAATTTGCTGTCCTATACACAAACTGAAATTTTTTTTTACGGGGTTTTTACCGAGATATATATACCGTCATGTGATGTATACTGTATACATGACACCTTCAAGTGTTGACTGGCACAATGAGGAAATGTTTTTCTTGGTGCATATTTTTTGCTGTATATAGTAGCATAGGGAATCCATTTGCCGGATGGCGTTTTGTATAAATTTATATGGATACTCAGAATTGGCTTAAAAAGTAGGAGCATTACTGTCAACTGATTATGTTCCTCCTGAAAGCTCTACTGTGATATTTTGATATTGTTGCAGATTGTTGAATGCACTGGAAACCACTGACATGTCCAGCGAATTAGTCGTTTATTTTCAAGTGCACATGTTACTCGGCCGGAAGCCACACCAACCCAAGTGAATGGAACATTCTTACAAGAATTAAATTCATCTGCATGAACTGTGCTAATGTTGACAATATATTTTTTATTTTTATATTCTATTTAATCAGAGAATTGTACAATCCATACATAAATCCATGGCAATCCCTGCGATACTCATGTTCAGTACATAATCTTAACCTTGGAAGAAATTTGTAAACTAACTATTAATAGAAAGAGTGGTAATGGAATCATTGATTGATAAATAGTGACATTTGTGTGCCATGTAGAACTGGGTATATTTACACTTGTGCTGATGTTGAAAATGATTCTTTATGTGAAGTTATATCTTTTTATTGTATGATATATATTATTTGTATTTGGAGATTATTCAATAATAAAAACTGAGATATTTGTTCAGTGGCTAGTGCGCTAGCATGCAATCAGTAGGTCAATGGTTGGAATCACTGGACTGTTGATGGTGCTAGGAAGGCCAGCCACAAGTGCTTCACTGTCAAATCTCATGCGCAAATGGGAGCACACATTTTGTCTGGAGTAGGAATTGCCTCTACATTCTCTCTCTGTTCTGTCAGTCAAAGTATCAGACAAATAATGTCTGATATCTCATTTTTACATTTGTACTAATGTCGAGAGGTACCAGCCTTGTCTACCAAAATTTTGAATACAATGAGGTTCTGCTGCAGCAATAACCTTTTTATACACACTTCCATGTACTGATTGTTCATTTGTTCTCTGAAGTTATTTGAACTGCACTAAAACACTTTTCTCATGATATGAAGTTTAAAAGTTAGAATGGTAGATGTTGTATAATGTTAGATAAAAACAAGGTTTCTGTGTAAAGACTTTTTTGTTACCAGGCAACATCAGGCATTCATTTAGTATTTATTATAATAAAAACCATGTGATTTTACTTTGAAGCAAAAGAAAATGATTTCGAAACAATATTGTTTTAGCAAGATCAGATATTGCATCTGACTGAGCCAACTCTAAATTAACAAAAAGGCTGTTATACGCCACAAAACAATTGAGCACATTTGATAACATTATGCTGAAGTGGCCATAGCTTCCACCTCTATGTATTGCTAAAAAACATCTTTGAATTGAAGTAAAATCACACTACTTTTTGATTGGTTATTCGAATGCAGAGATTCATGGAATATCAATATTTCACAAAGATTACATTTATAGAGGAGTTAGTTAGTGGTTACATCACCAAAAAATTTGCTATAAATGGTAATTTCAATTTATTTAAATGATGTTACATGTAAACCAAACATATTTTTGATGACAGAAAATTAGACAAGCCCTTGCAGTGACAAGGAGAGAACACCTAGCATAAGTTCCATCAAAGTACATGTATATACCAAGTAAGTTAGATACACCTTAACAAGCAATTTGGAATATTAATGATTAGATTTTTCAGCCTGGCATTAATGCAGTGTGACTGTATGTGATTCAATTCTTTTGTCATTGCATAAAAAAAATGGCGAATAAAATTTCAAATAAAAATTTGTTATAGTTTTGTCGAAATTTGCTATTGACAATTCATCTACGGAAATGGTTTGACGTTATTTCACGAATTAGAAGTAAAGGCTTGTAACAAACGTGACATGCAATAAGGCGGGTATATTTAAAAAACAATCATGTAATGTTTATTATTTGCAAATGTAATCCAATGATGTGCGAATGACACAGTTTAGATGGAGATGACATGCAATGAAGGTTGATGAGTAAACACGAGCAGATGACTTCTGTTGATTTCACACAACAGAGACAGGCAGGCCTACAGTTGTCACTATTTTTCTGCAAGCGATGTAACGCTCTAATAATATCAGTAGCTCTAGACCGACGTTAAAGAGAGAAAATTACTAAGCACTCACACACCAGCACTGTCATGGGTGATGCCTGTTTAGAGTAGCAATTTTATGTTGCTGAGAATACCATAGTTTAGATCATCTAAAATTAATGAATTTTGACTTTAACATAAATAAATTTTATTTATATTTAATATTTAACAATATAAAATAAAATATATTTATATTTAACAAATATATATTTCTACTTGTTAAATATAAAAACTTTTATAAATAAAATATTATATAAAATCAATATAAAATATTATTTATACATTTACAACAAGTATAAATATATTGATATTAGTTATAAATTCCAAAATTTATAACTAATATAAATATTTATTATAAATTTTCGAATTTATAACAAATATTTATGGCTCCTTAATGATGACGCACTACTTTTTGTTTCTTATGCCAATCACCCGCATTTAGAATATAATTTTATACTGCAGAAAGAAGAGTTGTATAACTATACCTCTGGCAGAGTCACCTGTCACTGGGATGCTCATCACTGCTGCACCTCTCATTGACAATGTACCATCATAGGTATTACAAGATAGAGCACATAGCAGCCATCAAGATATCCCTGAGAGGTATAAAAACAGGAACATAGCAGGTTAATTGGTACATTTCAGATCAAATTTTCGGAGTAGAAATATGTAGGAATTTTCGCTAGCACCAAACTTGATAAAATAACTAAGTATCTACAAACTGCAAGTTACTGATTTAGGTAATCAATGAGTTTTGAGTTGATGAGAACAAATATGTCAAGATGTACATAACATAAAAAATTAATGGTTTCTTGCACATAATTTTTAGGCAAAAGCCAGTGAAGAGAAAGAAATAATTTGCATCAGCAATAAATTGCTGATGCAAATTGTCACTTTGCGAAGACGAGAAATTAGATGTATTCACTGTCAATATAAAACAAAATTATTTGGCTCAACTGCTTACCATGGCTTCGACTCAATCAATTTCAAGTGTATCAAGTTTGTTTCAAGAATCTCTATGGTATAACTATTTTTTGGTTGGAGGCAATAATTCCTGGAACATTTAAGCAATAATATTTATACATACACGTAGTTGACAAGTTTTCTATAGGCCTGTGCTTGACTTAATACATCAATTTTAAAAGCATCGAGTATTGGCAAACTTGAATTTGTGCCCGCCCTGGGGAAACAACTCCAAATCACCATAAATACCATATTTATGTCAAATTAATTAACCAATGATAATGTAGGACACATGTTAGCCCGTCTTGACAAACTGTTGTTTTTGCGGAGTTGCCCCCCCGTCGAGCGGGCGAGCAACACAACTGTTGTGTTGCTCGCCACCTCGACGGCGGACAACTCCGCAAAAACAACAGTTTGTCAAGACAGGCTAGCCTGAGCCTAACAAATCTCATAACAGAACAATATATAAGGAGCTGTAAGCCGGTGTTTTAGAGGAGGGATAAGAATATGCAACAAGAGCAGATACCTTAGTGAGACGAAGAACAAAAAGCACAGAGCAAGGAATACGGACTATGAGCTATAAAACTACAAGACTGAGGATTACGTTCTGAATCATCATTAAGAACAAGTTGGTAACATTAACTTACCTCTGTGCAGCTTTGTGTATATTTGTATATCTTGACATTCTTACATTTACAAGTGTAACTATTTGAGTATTTTTTATTTGTAAACTCATTTTACCATTACGCTTGATTGTATTGAATTGTATCTAATTGTTCTATCTGTTCATGCTTATAGAGCTTGTGTAATAAAACAGCCATTCTCGTTTACCAGTCACTTTGCTTGCAACAATTACAGTTGTGCATGAGAGCTATTGCTTATTTGGTGTAAGACAATTTGTACGCAGAACCCACTTGCAAGGGGCTAGTCTCCGGCTAGTCAGCGCTGACTTCCACAACAATATTCCATTAGAGATCAGTATATAGATCGGGTTTGTTTGGAAACAAGTGTTTTGTTTCTGGTTTTGGTCGCAAGACTCTGTAGAGCTATATGACTCTGACAGTATAGAGCTGTATAATACCTTCATAGAGTTTCGCGACTAACGGAAGCGTATATCAGAGCTTGCAAGCTTCCAAACAAACAAGCCGCGCGCACTATTTTTTTCCAAGTTGTAATAGTGAGACCGAAACACGAACCAACAAAAATCGCTCCCGCTTTGGAAGTCGCTTTGAAATTGATTGTTGTATTACACATCATTTGAAAGAAAACAAAAAACAGATAATAAACTGTCAATAATTTGATGTAAAAATGTTAAGTAAATGCGAAAAAGTGCGATATTGAGGGCGAGGTAAAAATATTCCATTAGAGATCAGTATGTCGATCGGAGTTGGTTTGGAAACAAGCAGTTTTGTTTCCGGTTTTGTCGCGTGTCTTTTTAAAGCTATACGGCTCTGGTTGCCCATATATGGACGAGCCCGTCTTAGCTTGGGCATGGCTCTCGTGGGCGATTGGCTCTCTCTCCCAAAATCCCACGAGAGCCATGCCAAGGCTAAGCCGGTTTGACCAAGCCATATTGCTATGGGTACCCGATACTTCGCGAGCAAACTAGTTTCCCAAAATTACGCCATATACCGACCTTCGTATCCTGATTCTGTTTTTGCATTATGCATTGATTTTTTAAATAATGGTGTAAGTTTGATTGTAAATATCTTTATTAACCTTTGCCCAACGGCACCATCTAGTGAGCAACTTTAGCAACAAACCTATCTGTACTTGCGATCTTTAAACAAACCAGGTGTTTGCCCGAGGTACTGTACGTTTATTATTTTTTCATAACCTCTTTCTATCTTTTCATATCAGACATGTTTCAAAAATTCTAGCAGGTTATTCTAAACACATAGTTGGCGACATAACAAACGGTGACTTTGTTTTCTACCAAACAAGTTTACTATTTAACAAAATGTAAGGATGTTTGCATATGAAATGTGTGTACAGAACAAACTGAAGCTATAAGCTGCCTGACTCAAACAAAACTATGGTTTGTATAGTAAAACATATCATTAAGATTCCACAAATAGTGATCTTTTTTCTATAAAGCTCATCATGTAGTTCGGCATCAAGGTCATGTCATGATTTAACAAGTCATTAATAAGTTGGTACATTGAATTAGTTGCAAGAGAACATATATTTACAAGTTATCTTCAAACAGGCATGAACAAGAAGTCCCGCTGCGCATGTGCGCATATAACGAGTCTAACTAAAACTACGACCTCTCCCTTTCCCAGAGATTACAATAACCATCCAACAATTTAACTATTTCTAAGCTATATAATCTCTACTACTAACCAAACTAAATAAAGAGAGACACCCAGGACTGGGTAACCTTCCAGTGAGATAAAATCTGAATTAGAAATGATAGTCATCATGCCACTTAGGCTTCTGAGTCCTACGTCCTGACCGGGTGGTCATTGAGCTCTCAGGTGATGGTATTGGCAATTTTGGTGAGGATATCACATTAGGCACTTGTGGTAACCCATCTGTGACACCCATGTATTCCTTTGCACCATCATTCTGTGACATGGTATCTGGAATAGGGCATGCCGAATTTATTGGACTGGACCGATCTATTGAATCACTTACGCCTACTACTGCAGTAGTAGGACGCAAGTCCTTACGATTTCTCCTAAGCCTATGATTTCTAGAGTTTACCTAATAAGATCGAACCCCAGCAACTTTATCTACCTCCTCCACTCTCCATTCCCCAGCTGCAGTACGAGCATGGACCTGCTGTCCAGGCTGCAGCACAGATTTCTCTGCCTTGGCATGTTCATCAAAATAGTACTTATCGGTACTCTTTTGGTCTCCAAGCACCTGAAGAACCTTAGCTGTGTCATAACCAGCAATCTGGTATCATTGTATGGGCACTGGGTGACTATCTCGCAAGAGACGCCCTTGCAACAGCTCACTTGGTGAGGCCAAACCCATTCCCACAGGCGTGTTCCTCAGAGTCAAAAGTCCCTGCAGCCAGTCACCAGACTCCTGAATACATTTCCTCATCATGTTTTTCACCGTCCCCACCGTCCTCTCCACCTGTCCATTACCTGATGGATGTAGGGGAGAGCTGGTACTGTGATTTATATTGTAGTTTTGACAGAAAATCCTGATGTCCTTTCCTGAAAACTGCGGCCCATTGTTCGACACGATGGTCTCAGGCTGCCCATAATCAGTGATAATTTCTTTCATAGATTGAGTGACAGTTTTGCTTGTGGTACTTGTAAGAAGAAGTTTCACTATAGGCCATTTCAAAAAATAGTCCACAACCAACAGATAGTCCACCCCTTCCAAGCGAAACAAGTCTGTGCCTATCACCTGAAAAGGGTAGTCTGGAATAGGAAAAGGAATCAGTGGCTCTTTCTCCTGATTCCTCTCCTCCTTGGCACAATACTCACAAGAGAGACAGTGTTCCTCTAATCTACATTTGAGACCTGGCCAATAGACCGACTCAGTGGCTCGCTGCATAGTCTTAGTCACACCTTGATGTGCACTGTGAAGTGACATCATCACCTCCTGTCTTAATGATACTGGTATAACCAGACGAGTGCCATAGAATACCACACCATCGATGACACTAAGAGAATTTCTCAGATTCCAATAAGCCCTGGCTCGACATGCACAGCTTTTCTCATGAGTTGGCCACCCATCCTGGATATATTTCAATACCACAGATAGCTCCTCATCAGCAGAAGTGGCCCTCTGATATTTGTCTATTACCTGATCACTCCTAATCACAACAGAACATACAGATATCAAAGGATCAATCTCCAAGTCCTCCACCATATTTGTGCCTTCAGGGCAAGCCCGTGACAAAGTGTCAGCCAGCACCATCTGGGTGCCAGGCTTAAATTCCAGCTCTACTAGATATGTGAGCAACTCCAGTCTCATGGCAGCTAGTCTGGGAGAAAGATCATTTATATCTTTCTTCATGAAGCCTAAAAGTGGAAGGTGGTCAGTTTCCACCTTGATCTGAGCCTGGCCAAAACAGTAGTGCTTGAACCTTTTGCATGCAAATAAAGTGGCTAACAGCTCCTTCTCAATCTAGCTGTATCTTTGCTGACAAGGAGTGAGTGATTTGGCTGCAAACTCTATCGGCTTGCCGTCCTGCAAGCATACAGCGCCAATACTGTGGGACGAGCTATCAGCGGACAATGTTACCTCAACCAGTGAGTCATAATATGCTAGCGTGGGTGCTACTGACATCAGTTCCTTGATCTTGTCAAAAGCTAGCTGTTGTTCAGAACCCCACATAAACTGTGTGTTCTTTTTGCTAGCCATCCGTAACGGATACGTGTGCTCTGATAGATTGGGAATAAACTTAGCCATGTAGTTGACAAACCCAAGGAAGCGCTGTACAGTTTTCTTATCCTCTGGGACAGTCATGAGTTGGACAGCTTCAACTTTTGTATGACTAGCTCGAACTCCTTCTTTAGTAAGTTCATGGCCTAAGTAGGAGGCAGTCTCTTTAGCCGATACAACCTTGTTAGTGTTTAGCGTGAGACCCCACTGCTTGCATCTATCAAGTACTTTCTCTAACCTCCTATCATGCTCTTGTCTTGCAGGGGCAAGAACCAAGAGATCGTCTATGTACACCTCCACTCCATCCAGATCTACCATGGCATCTAACATCCTTTGATGATAAATCTCAGGGGCATTACAAATACCCATAGGCATCCTCAGGTATCTGTATTTGCCGAAAGGTGTCATAAAGCTTGTTAGCCTAGAGGATTCCTCATCAAGTGGGATCTGGTAGAAACCCATATTGGCATCTAGCTTAGTGTAGAATGAGGACCCTGAAATACGTGAGAATATCTCAGGTGTAGTGGGAATGGCATATTGAGCTCGAACGAGCTGACTATTCAGGTGTTGCGGATCTAGACAGAGTCTAAGACCCCCATTAGGCTTGTTTACAAGCACAAGTGGCGAAAGCCACTGAGCTAGGGTGGTGTCTTTTATGATCATCCCAGAATTGACCAAGTTGTTTAGTTCAATCTTAAGCCTATTACGCTTCTTGCGTGGAACAAGTCTGGGTGGCAGAGACCTAGGCTCTGCTCCCGACTTCAATTCCAAGGTGACAGGAGAACCAAACCTACCCAAACCCTGAAACACATCTGGATATTTGTCAAGAAAGTTCTGATTTGATTCATGTAATTCTGCTGACCCCGTAACTTGGTTTATTTTCTTTGGCAACAGTTCTAGCCCAACTATTGCAGGCATTCCTAACAAAGTCTGATTGTTGTTGTCAGTTACATAAAACTTAACTATGGCTGTTTGACCACTAGAAACTACAACTGGGAGTTTTACATAGCCTAAAACAGGGATTGGCCTATTACCATAGCCTGAGAGCTTGGCTTTTGTATTTGTGAGTACACTCAAACCCAACCTTTTGTACTGTTCCTTACTCATAGGGCTAACCTCCGCCCCAGTGTCTACCCTGGCCTGAAGTGTCTCTCCTTCAATGACAATATCTAACAACCATTTATTATCGTTAATTACCCCTACTCTATTGCTATTACTATTACCACCCTGCACTACATTAACATGAAACTGTTCGCCTTCATCCAAACTGTCATTAGGCATATGAGGAATCTCAACTTGATTCACCTGCTTCGTGTCTACAGTCTTTTTGCAAACTCTAGCAAAATGGCCTGTCATTTACATTTGTTGCACAGCTTGTTGTAAGCAAGGCATCGTCCCTTTACATGATCCATACCACAGAAGTTACAGTTTTTGATTAATGATGCAGTTTGTGATTTTCTGTCTGAACCTCGTTGGCTGCGGTTTGCCGGTTGCCTAGATTGTTGGACCGCAAACACTTGTTTCTCACCATCTAGTTCGGCTTTCTGGTTTTGAGCAATGATTTCCTTCATCCTCAACTGCTGCTTGATTTGGTCCAAAGTTATATTAGCATTCATTTGAAGCTCACGACTAAGCTCCTTATCCCTCATCCCAGCTAATAGTCGGATTCTCAGCATATCTTCCTTGTGGGGTTGGTCCCAACCACTACATTTTGACACTAAATCATGTAAACTCCGGATGAAGTGCTCATTGCTTTCTTCTGGCTGCTGAGATCGCGACATGAACAACACAGCATAATGCAGATGATTGTCCCTCGGAGTAAAATAAGCATCCAATGCTTCTAAAGTTCGATCATAAAGAGTGGCATCAGCATCTTCAGCATCTGCTGCCGGTATGCCTAGACCTACATTAGCTACCACTGCTGCTCTAGGATCCCTTACAACCACCTGAGCTATGATTGTCTCTGCTTCTCGTCCCATGCAGTAAATTAACATGTTGACCTGTCACTGAGCAGACTTCTCACTTAACCCCGAGGCAATTCTATATCGCTCAAAACGTCTCCTATACTCTGGCCAGGAATGTTGAGTGTCAGAAAAATCTAATTCTCCTGGTGGTCTAAGTGAGTCCCCCATAGTTAGCTAGTTAGGTTCAGGATCACGTACTAGTATGTTTAACTTAATTTACATGAAAATATCCCAAAATGCTATTGTTGAACTGAAGAAAAATATAAAACAATACCTATGCTTTGCAGTACCACGTCAAACAGTTACATTACTACTAATTTTAATCCAACTATCATGAAACTAATTTAATATTAAATCAGTGACAGTTTGTTGTTTTCTTGGCAGAATTGCTGCTACAGTGACTGTTTAACGAGTCTTTCAATTATTCTTTCCATGGGATAGTGTAGATAGGTATAGCATGTAGATACTGTATAGCACTTATCTGGTCCTTATTGTCACAACTCGACCAACGCCATAAATCCACCATCCAACCAAATGATAAGTGATGCTGTTTCACTAAATCTTAAATGTGCTGGGCATCCACTCGTCACCATTGGTTAGATCGAGTTGTGGACTTAGAAAGAGCATTCACACAGGTTCTTGTGTTGCCTACGACGCCATGTCATGACTTAACAAGTCATTAAGAAGTTGGTACATTGAATTAGTTGCAAGAGAACATATATTTACAAGTTATCTTCAAACAGGCATGAACAAAAAGCCCCGCTGCGCATGTGCGCATATAACGAGTCTAATTAAAACTACGACAGTTGTATGTTAAACTCCCCATGTGCATCATTGCAATGATAACTTTTATCTAAAAGCTTTCATGCAGCGGGCTTATCAGCGTGTTATGTAATTTATGTCAATATAGAATGCATTATTTTAAACATAAAATGAAAAGACAACTCTAGCAGTTGTTTATATAACATACTTATGAAGCTACTAATAATAAATGAATAATCAATGCTTCTAAACAACTACTCATCTCTCATTAGTGGCGTTCTATTAGAGGTGGCATTCAAATACAGGTTTTAATATACTTGGGAAGCGATCAATAATAAACAAATAGTCAACACTACCTAACAAAGACTTGTCTTATATGCATCTCTCACTAACAATTAATGATGTTATAAGTCTATGTTGCTCAATTTTCATACTCCAGTTTGCTGTAGGCAACAAATGAAGCCAACAAATTTCCTTTTGCCATTGATGTTGGCTGCGGTACTGGGCACCAATCTACAGCTCCACTAGCGAAATACTTTGACTCAGTATTGGGGGTAGATATCAGTGAAGAGCAGATAGCAGAGGCAAAGAAAAGCAAACATCCGGAGAATGTTAGCTTTAAGTAAGTGGTTAACATATATATTAGGTTGAAAGTGGTTCGAGGGCTGGTATAATTCAACCTGTTATATATACATGTACTTTTGCTCGTATCTGTAATGCCGGATTGGGATTCAAAGGCACATTTTAGTATCAGAACTCTTGACTTTGATGTAATAGTTCCCCTAAGTGACACCCAAAAGTTGAAGTTGACATTTGCCTTTTATAATTAACATACTTACTTTTACTTGCTTGCATGTTGCCTGTTTACTTGGATTTAATCTTTGGTTTGTTACTAACAAAGATAGATTTAGGCTGTTTTGTCTCATTCATAATCATTTATCAAAGATGGAAACTGTTCTCTATAATAGCAAGGGACTTCCAGGATGTATACATGAAATGTTACATGTTTGCTAAAATATTCTTTTTAAAATTTCGTTAATGTGTTTTCTATGCATGAAATTATTGATAACGTATCGCCTAATTTAGGCAAGAAATTGTCACTCTCATGAGTTTGCTTTAGGGAAAAACAGCCTTTGACATTTTTATTCCTGGATTTTTGCTAACAGGGTGTCAGCAGGGGAAGCACTTCCTGTCGAAAATGAGACTGTATCATTACTTCAAGTAGCAGCTGCGGCACACTGGATGGATTTAGCGAAATTTTTTAGAGAAGCTGACAGAGTCTTAACTCCTGGAGGGGTTATTGCTCTATATAGCTATGCAGGTTTAGCTCAAGCTTCGAGCCATCCTAAATCTGCTGAAGTCAATCCTATACTTAAGGAGGTATTGTTAACATAAAAAATGTCGTTTAAATTTATTTGTAGGGACAATTTTTATATCCTTTTCCTCATATTATAATTGCTTATATAATAAGGTGATATTCTTTTGCCTTGCATTGTGACTATTATTTGGGTTTGTGAATGAAAATATTTTCTGTTTGAAAACAAAATGTTTTAAACTTAGTAGCAGCTATTTCATTAACAGTAAAATTTGTTTAAATTTGAGTCTTTAAAAAGTAACTTGAAAAGAACTTCATAAAATGAACTTGAAGGATAGCTCCTTCGATGAACTGGGAATAGCCTTTAGAAGTACTGTATTTGATGGTCTATAAGGTACACTTTTTTTATCAAAAAATAGCGTAAAAATATCCCTGTGTCTTATGTACATGATAATAATGTTGGCTAAATTTTTAAACGAAAATGCCACACAGATGTCTTAGCTTAGGCTAGCGTTCATTTATTTGCGTTATTTATAAAGTTTATTTACTGGATTTTACCTTTGAGAATATGGATACAAAAAACAAGAGGCAAAGTGACCCTATTTGTTACACACTTTACGATATCAAATATGCTAAAGGACATGGAAACAGAGCAGCAGGAAATTATTTTGAGCCTCCTACTGAAAAATGGTATGATCTTGGCGGCTGCAAGAAAAGTAACTACAAGAAGTGAAGGAGAGCAGAACTTTTGTTTTTTAATTCCGCACTCGCCTGCATATATGAGGAAATAAAAAAAGGGGTGGTAAATGAAAGGAACTCCAGCAATTGTGTGTCTATAAAAATAATACGGAATGAAGCCAGAAAATTTGCACATGGGCACAGGATTGAGAATTATTTTAGAGGCACAGAATGGTGGTATTATCGCTTTATGAAAAGGGAAGGTTTGTTATTGCGAACAAAAACATAGATTTCACAGAAAATGCCAGCCGACTATGATGACGAAATAGTCAATTTTCATAAATTTGTTATAGCTTCTAGATGGAAAGATTCCTTTTGTACTAGGATTGGAAATATAGAAGAAGTTACACTAACGTTTGATGTACCATCCAAAGAAACAGCCCGAAGGGAGTGAAAACGGCAGGTCATGAAAAGACCATTATACGATTGTTTTTTCATGTCGCACTGATAGAACAAAACTGCCCCCGTTTCTTATTTGTAAAAGAAAAACTCTCCTTAAAAAATACTAAAAAGTGTTCATGGCCATCCAAAAAATAGATGAAGAAGTGAAAAAACGGTTACGAGACATATGGGTGAAACATCCGGGTGGATTATTACGAATCATGTTCTGTAAGAAAAGTTGCAAAAATATGGACGGATAAAGCAGTCATTCCTAGTGAGTAAACAGGTCAACTAAAACCTTCAGATGTATCCCTAAATAGGTCATTCAGGCAAAGCATAAGGGAGCTTTAGAACGGTTGGATGACAATGCCAAACCACAATCTCACACCAACAGGAAGGATGAAAAGACCGAGCAATGCAGAAGCCTGTGAAAGGGTTAAACAAGTTTGGGATAATATCAGATTTGAAATTGTTGCAAAACCTTTCAGGAAATATAATGTCAGCAATAATCTTGATGGAACAGAGGATGACGCAGGAGGGTTATTTCAAGACGATGATAATGAAGGCCAATTACAACATTCTGCTTGCGACGAATTTTTTGGTTTTAATGACGAGTAACATTTTATGACCTAGTTTTTTATGTTTCTATTCACTTATTATGATGTCTTGTTTTATTATTTTATTTTCTGTAAAGTTTTTGTATGGATCGTGTTTACTCCTTCCAGAAATAGTTTCCATACTCGTTCGGAGTGGGTAGCTAAAATCTATGACTCTGTGATAACCTACTAAAATACCAAAAAATAAATAAATTTTTATGAAGTCCTGAAATTGAGGGTGCGTCCTATGCAGAATTGCCTCTTATAGACTGTCAAATTTGACATTTAAAAATAGCGTTTAACTCTGAATGTTTACTAATCAGCTGCATGCAAAATGCCAAAAAATTATAAAATTAAATCTTAACAATAACAAGTCAAAGGAAAACTAGAGAACTTTATACTATTACAAAGTGTTATAAAATACATCTATAGTGTTGTTGTATATTGCTGTTATCATTTTATTGATAAAACTGTAAAAGCCATGTAATCTTACTGGTTATGTAATCTTGCTGGTTATGTAATCTTACTGGTTATGTAATCTTACTGGTTATGTAATCTTACTGGTTATGTAATCTTACTGATAGCTTTATTATTTTATTTATTGTTATTTTTCTTTATTAGCTAGTTGTAACTTTTTCTAGCTAATTCGGCTGAGATTTTCTCTCGTTCATGTTTTCGTATTTGCAGGAAAACCTGCTTTGTTTCTATAACTATAAACTATAACTATATAGGTTATAGTTATAGTTTATACTTGATTAGCTAGCATCTACTAGATAAAACATGCTTATCTGGTTTTCCTTTTATAATAAAATCAGCATTTTGAACATTTGAACATTTAAGTATCATATACATACTATTCAGCCTGTTAACTTATTACAGATAGCGGATAGACCTGAGGAGAGAGGCTTCTTTGCCTCTGGTAATTACATGGTGAGACGCCGTTATACAGATGAATGCTTCCAAATTCCTTATAGTGATAAAACAAGGTAATTAAACATTATTTTAATTGGTTCCAATGGATTGACACCGTAGTTTTTTCACTGTCTAACATTGAAATCATATATGAATAGAAAGATTAACACATTAACACAGTGATGTAATACAATGGAACCACTACTTATGAAAGACTCTGCTTGCGAAATTTTCAAGTTACGAAACATCTTTTCATAGCAAGATTTCTTCGACTTTCGAAAGGTTTGTAGATAACGAAAGACCAAAAAGTTTTTCATAGCTTGACCTGTTTACTTGGTTTGTTTGAAAAGCCAAATAAACAATAAATTTCATTGTTATTGTGTGTGTTCATTTTGAAGTTACTATGTATATTTTGTTAGTAAATGTGTTCATTTTGTACAGTGTTTTCGTGATGGCTGCGATTACCTGTTCATTTTGGAGCTTTTGAGAGCTTTTTATCACGTTTCCACACATGTTGCACCTACATCACAGCAGAGTAACATGGGGAACCTTTTGCAAAAACTAACTTTTTAAGTGTTTTGTACAGTTGAAATAAATCAAGAAACAAAATAAAACAACTGTGAAGGTGTTTAAATGTAGATGTGAAATAATTGGCAACTGATTGCTAAATAAGGTATGTTTTGCTATGATTACAATAAAGGATGATTTGGTGGTATACAATGATATAATTTTAATTCGTTGCAGTGTTGGCATCGAAAGGCGAGAACGCCGTATAGTGGTATAGAAACCCGCAGTAAATATTTAATGCAAACAAACCCTTGTAAAAATCATAAAAATTTTATATACTTATTGTACGTACTAAAAATTAGTAACAATTAGTTAACCTTAGTAACGATAGTTACCAACAGTAATTTTAGTGTATTTAGGGGTTATGATCTGCAATAAAATGTAACATTCCAATGTACTACGTGCAGTACGTACCGTGGGGAATTCTTACCTGTGAGACAGACGTATAACATAAATGTTGAATTTAGCTTGCTAAACATATACTCAAAGCTAAGTTTTAGTATGTATTTTACTAAACTTCAACAGTCTAAAATCTTGTCACGTATCTGTTTTTGGTTTCGTTTTTACTATAACTTACAACTAATAACTCTGAACTGAGATAGCGAGCATCGCATCTCTGTCAGGCGCTGTGGGAGGGATGTCAGTGATTAGCATATTGAAATTTTTATTATTTCTTCGTAATCGGTACACCCACTGCCAAGTTTTAATTTCGAGAGAATTTTTCATGATATTATACGGCGGAAGATACGTCAAAAAAATTTTG